>NW_015549798.1:48087-52709 GCF_001515605.1 Sinocyclocheilus anshuiensis
AAAACCCCAAACACAGAAGTCAAGGGTCAAGAGCCCAACTAAAGCAAACACTGATCTCTAACATGGTTACTTCAAATAAATAAATCAACATCTAAACCTTAGTTAATTCTCAGTAAGATCTTCTATAGACGTCTGACAGAAATAAAGTCAGTCTGCTTATTAATAAGTTAAGCTGGAGCTGGTTGTAAGTGTTTATTATATTATATATATGTTTATAAATTGTTTACTTTTTTCTAAGATTATTTTTATGAAGAAAATAAGTTACATTTATTATTTGTGAATTAATTTTGTTATTTGGTTTGGGACTTTTATTTTGAAATATCGATGTTGTATTTAATGGCTGACTGCCTGCAAGGTTCTCAGTTCCTGTAAGCAAGCCAGTGGCAAACATGAATGTTTACCTTTGAGCAAGGGCCAATATTGGTTTAGATGTAATTTATGCATATTTTCTACCTATAAATTTGGGTTAATCTAGTTGCTCAAATGTTAGAGCCAAAGGAGCCAACAGTTTATGTAAGAGACAGCATTAAGGATAGTGTAGATTCTCAAGCACAACCTGAAATAAGTCAAGAGGGTGTTGAAGCACAGCAAGAAGATGGACAACAGTCAAGAAGTAAAAGAAAAAGAACTCTTACAGAGAAGGGTAGAGAAATGCAAGCTGCAAAAATTAAATCACTTCAACAAAGGTTTACTTATATTTATAACAAATGGAAAACGTATGTCAAATCTTCTAAGCGGACGTTATCACAACCAACAGAGACTCTATCTGATGATCTGCTCAATGATATCATTGGTGATGTGGTAGGTCTTTCTGTAGATGTCCAGCGTGTTTATGATGAGCTACGCAAAATTTCAACTCCAGAGCAAGAAACACGTCGAAGAGTGGATTTGTGTATGGAGGTTTCTAACTTTATTGTATCCAGAGCCTCAAGTCGATTGCAAGGAGGGACTCCTGAAGGAGAAAAGGAAGACTGGCCGGAAGCAGGCTCTCTCTTCAAGTCGTACCCAATCTAGCTGAAATGGAAATCAAGCGAGACTTCTTACCTTCAAATTTCGGCGAGGCCACAATGTACGAACTCCACCATTTTGCGGATGCAAGTGTCACTGGATATGGTGAATATACTTACCTGCAAGCAGTTAACAAGTCTAATAAAGTTCATTGCTGTTTGGTGATGGGAAAAGCAAGAGTTTCACCAACTAAAGTTACAACTATACCAAGGCTAGAACTCACAGCAGCAGTTGTTGCAGTGCAAACAAGTGACATGCTTCGGAATGAGCTAGAAATTCAAGATCTAAAGGAGTTCTTTTGGACGGATTCTACAGTCGTTCTTGGCTACATAAATGATGCCAGACGATTTCATGTGTTCGTAGCCAATCGTATTCAGAGAATCAGATCCAGTACAAAGCCTGAACAATGGGCTTATGTTGCCTCTGAGAACAATCCGGCTGATCATGCATCTTTGAGGTTTGACAGCAGAGCAACTTAAAACCTCAAATTGGTTCACAGGACCAAAGTTTCTTTGGCAAACGGAACTACCCGAAAGAGAATGTAAGTTGGGAGAAATTAAGGAAGATGATCCTGAAATTCGCAGGGCTCTTGTGTGTAATACTGTTGCAAAGGAGAGCAGATCATTATTGGATAACCTACAGAAATTCTCGGACTGGTCAAGAGTTGTAAAGGCAGTTGCTAGACTGAAACGTAAAATTAAAGAATTCAAAGATGTGAAGCAACCAAACAAAGAAAGTACAAGCCTGGAAGAAAGGAAAGAAGCAGAACTTTTTGTCATCAAGCTGGTTCAAAAGGAAGCCTTCTTAGATGAGATAAAGAGTTTGAAGCTAAAGAAAGTAGTTGCCAACACCAAAAAGAGCAGGCTATACAAGTTAAATCCATTCTTAGACAAAGAAGGTATCCTGAGGGTCGGAGGACGCCTAAGTCAAGCTACGTTGCACCCATACATCAAGCATCCAGTAATACTTCCCAAGAATAGCCACATGTCAGCTTTACTTATTAAGCACTTTCACGAAAAGGTACATCATCAAGGACGTGGAATGACAATGAACGAACTGCGAGCTAATGGATGGTGGATCCTGGGATGTAGCGGTGTGGTCTCATCACACATCTTTAAATGTGTTAAGTGCAGAAAGTATAGAAGGCCTGCAGAAGAACAAAGAATGGGTGACTTACCGCAAGATAGAATGGAAACAACTCCACCATTCACTTACGCTGGTATTGACTGCTTTGGTCCAATATATATCAAAGAAGGAAGAAAGGAGCTCAAGAGATATGGTCTTTTACTTACCTGTCTATGTTCAAGGGCCATACACATAGAGATGATTGATGATATGACCACTGATTCATTTATTAATGCTTTAAGAGCGTTCATTGGAATAAGAGGAAATGTTCGTCAGTTGAGATGTGACCAAGGAAGCAATTTTGTTGGAGCAAGAAGAGAGTTTGCAGAACTCATGAAAGGAATGGATCAAGAAAGAGTTAAGGCTCTAGGATGTGAATTTCTTATGAATCCTCCAGCAGCAAGTCATAATTTGGTGGGAGTGTAAGTGTTTATTATATTTTATATATATATATATATGTTTACTTTTTTCTAAGATTATTTGTATGAAGAAAATAAGTTACATTTATTATTTGTGAATTAATTTTGTTATTTGGTTTGGAACTTTTATTTTGAAATATCGATGGTTGTATTTAATGGCTGACTGCCTGCAAGGTTCTCAGTTGGCGTGGAGAGGTTCAAACAGCGGCAAACATGAATGTTGAGCATGTGCTCAATGGATGTCTCTTCTGGCAAGGGATTTGGATGTGAGATTAAGGAGTATTAAAGACAATTTCTTTCATATAGCATGCAGCCAACGAGGTATTTCGCTTTATATTTGCTTCTTTTCTTCAGTGATTCTGTTTGTTAACAGCACACTGTAAAAATGTACTGTAAAATTTACAGTAACTTACTGGCAATTTTGGTTGACAGTAAGACTGTAAATTTACAAAAGTACTGTAAATCAATAATTGCAATTGTACTGTAAAAATACAGCAAACTCTTGTATGCTGTAAAATTGTTTTTTACAGCTATCACTGTAAATGTGAGTGAAATTACAAGAGCACAAGAAATTACAGTGAAGATTTTTCACTGCTGTGATGGTGTGTAAACATTTGGTTAACTTATTTCATTTGAGCCCACTTGAAAGCAATATTTCTTAGTAGGGTTGTAACGATTCACTCAACTCACGATTCGATTTGATTCACGATTTTTTTTTTACAAAATGGACAATTAAGACAAATTATAAATTAAATGTGTCCTTTTATTATTGCTTGGACAAAATGCTGCACGTTTCTTTTGTGAAATTGAAATATAACACTATAATAATATACTAATATAGCACTAGCTCCTCCGACATGTAGTGAAGCTCCGCCCACTGCAACACATCATCAGTGAAGCTCCTCCCACATGTTCACAGGTAGTGAAGCTCCGCCCACTGCAACACATCATCAGTGAAACTCCTCCCACATGTTCACTGGTAGTGAAGCTCCGCCCACTGCAACACATCATCAGTGAAGCTCCTTTACAACTCTTAATTTTTACAGTGTTTTACCGTAATTCTACCATGGAAATTAACTCCGCTCCCATTGCTTCAAACAGTTCGAGTTTAAAAACTAGCATTCAGACAATATTAGTACTGTGAACTTATTTCATTTGAGTCCACTGAGAAGGAATATTTCTTAGTATAAAACTGCAAACACTTCATGTGTAATAGTAAAGTTAAAAACATGACTTTAATTCAAATCTTTGCAGTTTATCGTCAGCTATAAAACACATGTATGTACTGAAGCACTTAACAAAGAGATCATCACTGCATTAACTTCACAGTTATTCTCTTTAAATAAAGCAGAAGAACTTCAGCGTTTGAGGCTCATCATTGACTGAAGCACAGGCTCTACTCTCCAGCACAATGGTGACCCACAAAACTACATTAAACTAACAGATCTCTCTTGTGCAAAAACGCATTAATACAGTTCAGTTACAGTATCTCACAGAAGTGAGTACACCCCTCACATTTTTGTAAATATTTTATTATATCTTTCACTGTAAAACCTTTCATTGTAAATGTACAGTGAAATACTGGCAGCTGGGTTGCCAGCCACTTACTGTATTTTTACAGGACTACTACTGTAAACAACATTTACAGTTCTATACTGTAATGACCAAATACAGTTTTATACTGTTATACAACTTTTTTTTTTTTTACAGTATTAGACTGTTATTTACAGGGAATACTGTAATTCCTGCTTTTCATTCAGTACTCTTAGATTTACAAAAATTTAAAATATTATACTTTTTCATAACGGTAGTCACAACAGAAAAGAGAAAACAACATTCTCTGAGTTTTAACACATTTATTTATTTTTGAAGAAAAGAAGAGAAAATTGCCTTATATGAACATATTGGCTGAAATGCCAGCTGTAGTTTTTTTTTTTTTTAAATATAAAACATGGAAAATACAATTAACAAGTAATTCACAATCTTATTTGTGACCCTGGAGCACAAAACCAGTCTTAAGTTGCATGGGGATATTTGTAGCAATAGCCAAAAATACATTGTATGGGTCAA
>NW_015549799.1:0-332 GCF_001515605.1 Sinocyclocheilus anshuiensis
AGATCTGATAACGTTCAGGGTTCAGACACACTCTCTCTGTTTAAAGATTAAATACACATCTTTTTAGCCAAGCATTCACACAATGTATCTTGTAACTTGGTACTTCAGCTATATCTGGTCAAATGCACATTTTCATTCTTTTGCTTGGGTTGAACACATCATCTTTGCTTGGTTGGAATAGCAGCTACGCTAATTTCGTCTCTATCTGCTTCTCTGTTTCTGTCACAGCACTTGCATCCCGAGGCAACTAGGAATTAGACAAGCTTCAGTCTGGATCCAACCCTTACGAAGACCTGAGATGACCGAACACCTGAGAAGAGAAGATGTCAACC
>NW_015549799.1:1075-1475 GCF_001515605.1 Sinocyclocheilus anshuiensis
GGAACACAGCTCATTATGGGCGTCCGATGACCCCTTTAACACGCGAGTCCCAAGGTCTCCTTTCTGTGTAAAAGTCTTTCCACACTGAGAGTAAATGAAAGGCTTTTACCCCGTATGAATTGACATGTGCCTCTTAAGGTTTGATTTATGTGTAAAACTCTTTCCACACTGAAAGCAGCTGAAAGGCTTTTCTGAAGAGTGAGTTACCAAATGAATCTTAAGTTGTCCTTTCTGTGTAAAAGTGTTTCCACACTGAGAGCAGGAGAAAGGCTTTTTTCCAGTATGAATTAACATGTGATCCTTAAGGTTTGATTTATCTCTAAAACTCTTTCCACACTGAGAGCAGGAGAAAGGCTTTTTCCCAGTATGAATTAACATGTGCCTCTTAAGGCTTGATTTA
>NW_015549799.1:1631-4388 GCF_001515605.1 Sinocyclocheilus anshuiensis
CTCAGAGCAGCTGAAAGACTTTATCCCAGCATGAATTAACATGTGATTCTTAAGGTTTCCTTTACTTGTGAGACTCTTTCCGCACTGAGAGCAGATGAAAGGCTTTTCTGAAGAGTGAGTTACCAAATGATTCTCAAGCTGTCCTTTATGTGTAAAACTCTTTCCACACTGACAGCAGCTGTAAGGCTTTATTCCAGTATGAATTAACATGTGTTTCTCAAGGCTTACTTTATATGTAAAACTCTTTCCACACTCAGAGCAGCTGAAAGACTTTATTCCAGCATGAATTAACATGTGGTTCTCAAGGCTTGCTTTACGTGTGAAAGTGTTTCCACACTGAGAGCAGCTGAAAGGCTTTTCTGAAGTGTGAGTTACCAAATGATTCTTAAGTTGCCATTTCTTTGTAAAACTCTTTCCACACTGAGAGCAGGTGAAAGGCTAGTTGTCCTTTCTGTGTAAAAGTCTTTCCACACTGACAGCAGCTGAAAAACTTTATCCCAGTATGAATTAACATGTGCTTCTTAAAGCTTGCTTTCTGTGTAAAAGTGTTTCCACACTGAGAGCAGCTGAAAGGCTTTATTCCAGCATGAATTAACATGTGATCCTTAAGATTTTTGTTACATGTGAAAGTGTTTCCACACTGAGAGCAGCTGAAAGGCTTTATTCCAGCATGAATTAACATGTGATCCTTAAGATTTTTGTTACATGTGAAAGTGTTTCCACACTGAGAGCAGCTGAAAGGCTTTATTCCAGCATGAATTAACATGTGATCCTTAAGATTTTTGTTACATGTGAAAGTGTTTCCACACTGAGAGCAGCTGAAAGGCTTTATTCCAGCATGAATTAACATGTGATCCTTAAGATTTTTGTTACATGTGAAAGTGTTTCCACACTGAGAGCAGCTGAAAGGCTTTATTCCAGCATGAATTAACATGTGATCCTTAAGATTTTTGTTACATGTGAAAGTGTTTCCACACTGAGAGCAGCTGAAAGGCTTTATTCCAGCATGAATTAACATGTGATCCTTAAGATTTTTGTTACATGTGAAAGTGTTTCCACACTGAGAACAGCTGAAAGGCTTTATTCCAGTATGAATTAACATGTGATCCTTAAGATTTATGTTACATGTGAAAGTGTTTCCACACTGAGAGCAGCTGAAAGGCCTTTTGACTTCTGTTTTTTTAAAGCTGCAACTCACTGGTTTTTCTCCATTGACATTACAATCTTTCTGATCCTGATATTTCTCCTCCTCATTCAGATCTTGTCTTTCTTCTTTCATTTTCATCAGGCCTAAAATTAAATCATTATAAAGAAGAAAATCAGTTGGTACGTTTGAAAAATAAAAGGATAAAATATTTGTGTACGGACGAACACTGTGTCAAAACTGTCCCTTTTTAACACAGATCCATGAAAATATCTAAAAACACTGCATTATGCTGCCAGGCCAGTAGATGGCAATGTCATTTTGTAAAGAAACACTACAGATTGACAGCTCCAGCAAACAGGGTTTGTTATTTGATCCCTTTCTGTAATTTAACTAGGAGTGCAACACCTAATCGATACAACTGATTATTATCGATAATGAAAATCACTGACAACGATTCTCATTATCGATTAGCCAGGTCTGCCCACAGTGCACGTCCAACTTCAGCCAGTCGCGTCAAATTACATCACTGAATTACGCATTTCTATGGACAAAATGCATCTAAAAATAGTGGAGGAAAGAGAATGAGATGCTGTAGGAGACTTACGTGATCCAAGCTGCCCAAAACATGAGAATTCTTTATTTTAAGCTTTAAGCTAATGCATTATTGTAATGGCTTGCCTTGTCAGGCGCTTTTAACAGATGAAATAAGGGAATAAAATTATAAATAATTATTTATTTTTGCTTTTTTACTTTTCTCTGTATATTTATTTATATATTAGGGGTGCTCCGATCAGGATTTTTGAGGCCGATCACCGATCGTCGATCACAGAAAGCAGTATCTGCCGATACGATCACCGATTCCGATCTTTTTAAAGCCTTCTTTTTATCATGTAGAATTATTTAGTAAGACTCCAATCAGGAATTTTAGACATTTATTCAGGGCCTGAATTTCATTTTTGAAAATGAATTCCCCTCTTAGGTGACTCACTTTTTTAATTTGAGGGGAGGAGGGGGGCATTTTTTAGACATTTTTCAAAAATAATATTTGGCCGAGATACAGCTATTTGGAATGTATCTGGAATCTGAGGGTGCAAAAAAAATCTAATACTAAATATCTTCATGGAACACAATCTTTACCTAATATCCTAATGATTTTTGGCATAAAAGACAAACGTCTCAGGTTACTTATGTAACCATGGTTCCCTTTCAAGGGAACTTCGAACTGCGTCCTCTAGGGGTCGCTATGGGGAACGCCTCGTCATGACCCGTGTCTGAAGCATACATTGAAAAAACACCAACAACACTTTGGCTGGCGACAGCCCATGACATCACCACCGGTGCGATTATAGTATAAATAGGCGCCGGGAGAACATGTCATTCACTTCTTCATCTGAAGCTTGCGTTCGAAGCATGGCAGGAAGCCTAGAGGACGCAGTGTCTCGTTCCCTACTCAGGGAACCATGGTTACATAAGTAACCTGAGACGTTCCCTTTCAAGGGAACTTAGAACTGCGTCCTCTAGGGGTCGCTATGGAGAACGATATACCCATGCCGCCATGCTGAGGTGAGTGCGGGCCAGAACCATGGCGAGCACCAAGTACCAACTTTACC
>NW_015549800.1:0-420 GCF_001515605.1 Sinocyclocheilus anshuiensis
AGAGGGGGAAAATGGACGGCCGGCGGACGGGTGGAGGCAGCAGCTTCCCGCCGGGCCAGGGTGTGCACCTCAGTCTGCTTCTGTGCAGCCGAGAGCTGCTGGGCCAGGCTCTCGACCGCATCGCCGAAGAGGCCGGTCTGGGACACGGGCATTAAGGAACCGGACTTTGTCGGGCGTCCCTCATATCGACCAGACACAGCCAGTTTTGGCACTCCTGGATCACCATAGTGCACATCGCACAGCCCAGAGACCGCACAGTGACCTTCGTCTCTCGTGGCGCGAGGTCCGTAGCGGTACGGAGTTCTTTGAGAACTGCTGGGTCGTGACCACCCTCGTGCAGGTCACTCAGTGCCTTAGCCTGAAGAACCTGCAGTAACGCCGTAGCGTGTAAGGCGGAGGCAGCTTCTCCACAGACCGTAT
>NW_015549800.1:652-850 GCF_001515605.1 Sinocyclocheilus anshuiensis
AAAAGGTGCCGTCCACGACCTGTTGAGCTCCTCATGCACCTCCGGGAAGAAAGGCACCGAGGCGGGGCGCTGAGAACCAGCGCGAGCCACCCCGAGAAACCAATCGTCCAGCCTCGAGGGCTCGGGATGCGGTGGAGATTTCCACTCGAGCCTTACCCTCTCGGCGGCCCGGGAAAGCATAGCCGTTATTTCCTGGAT
>NW_015549801.1:0-217 GCF_001515605.1 Sinocyclocheilus anshuiensis
GCTGGAGTGTGTCTAAGCGTGTTTGATGCTGGAGTGTGTTTAAGCATGTTTGATGCTGGAGTGTGTTTAAGCATGTTTGATGCTAGAGTGTGTTTGATGCTGGAGTGTGTCTAAGCGTGTTTGATGCTAGAGTGTGTTTGATGCTTGGAGTGTGTTTAAGCGTATTTGATGCTAGAGTGTGTTTGATGCTGGAGTGTGTCTAAGCGTGTTTGGGGCT
>NW_015549801.1:716-863 GCF_001515605.1 Sinocyclocheilus anshuiensis
TGGTTAAGTGCGTTTGGTGCTGGAGTGTGTTTGAGCGTGTTTGGTGCTGGAGTGTGTTTGAGCGTTTTTGATGCTGGAGTGTGTTTGATGCTGGAGTGTGTATAAGCGTGTTTGATGCTTGAGTGTGTTTAAGCGTGTTTGGTGCTG
>NW_015549802.1:0-8532 GCF_001515605.1 Sinocyclocheilus anshuiensis
TTATTTTCGTATCTGGACTGTGATGGACTTGGGCTGTAGATGGAGCAATACTGAAAGCATGAGTCCTGAAAGGTCTGGGAGTAACGTGAGGGATATAGTGTCTCTGATCCAGTACCTCAGTAGATGGCGCTAATGCTCTTTTAATGCGAACCGCCAATAAACTCAAAGAAGAAGAAGAAGCTGCAGCTCCTGCTTCTGCAGAAGGTAACGTTATGTGTTTTAAGCATTTACATGGATACTTTTACTGATTTATAAAATAAATGAATAATGACTGAATGTAACGTTGTAATGCTTTATCTAGCAGTAGTGAAAGTTATGTCTGTGAGTAAAACGCATCCGCAGATGAGTAACAGAAAGTGCGTCTTATTTCGCTCCCTATGCGCTGAAGTAGTTTGTCGTAAACACGAATTCAGAGACTGGAAACGGAGCTTTTCGAAACTCCGAGCAATGTTTCTCTCAAAATTTCTCCCTGTTTCACGCTGATGATATCTGCTGCTCAAACAGTGTGAATCTAACGAGAACACAGAGCGATGACAGCAGTCTTCATTAAAGTGCACTAGTATGCAGGGCTTGACATGAGCTTCTGCTCAGCTTACCAGAGTTACTAGCCACTCAGCATCTCACCGGCTGTAACTGTTTATGATTAAAGTTCACAACTGCATACAAACATTTACTTAAATTGATTTCCAGGTCATTTTTACCTATTTAAAAGGCAGTATTTTTACTAAACTTATGAAATGTATGCAGAATATATCATATCAAATTTGACTAATAATACAGTTAATATAATGAGACCCTATAGGATGAAATCAGATCTCTCCACTGCAGAATACAGTGAAGCAGCTGAAGTGGCACTTAGATGCATTTTTACACAGACAAATGTAATGAAGCTCACATGGAGCATGCTATGAATGCATTCATGCTGCAAAATTACAACTGCATAAATAATGTTACGTTTTAAATTAAAAGTTTTTTTTAATATACAAATGTGAAATACTTTTAAATATGAAAGTAAACCGCCAGCAGGTGGCAGCAAGTGACCGTCTTATTGAGTGAGTCATTGAGTCATTCATTCAGACGATTCGTTCAGACGGCAAGAATGAACCAAGTGCCTGTCTTTATGAATGGACCACTGAATCATTGATTCGTTCGATACACTGAATCATTTGGTAACACACCGTGTGTGTCGTTGCTCAGACTTGCGCAACTTATGCTGTGATCTTTGTTTGGAACTATTTTCATTAAATCGAGCACAAACAGACAGCATTGACTGAGTCTAAAATGCAAGTCACATAATATTAACTAGCCTACTTGTGTTAAATTTGCAGTCATACTGGTTTTCAGGGTAAACTGCACTCTTTTGGTCGTGTCATGTTGCTTAACTAGGCTATATCATGTGTTATAAATATAAAACACTACATTTTTACTGCAGTTGTTTCTTCTGTGTGCAGTTGCATTCGTTCATTTCTTCACGAGATTGTTTCTGTGTGAGCCTCAACTGCACGACCCTGTCACTGTCAGTGCATTATCCACTATAATTCCCGTTTGCATCAAATGTGATGAAATCAGAATCATTCTGGCTGAGATTTTGGTGATTCCCTAATTATATGTTTTAATCACGTTTGTTGTCCGGTCGGACAAGTAAAATCCTCTTTCACTTGCCCCTTTAAAAAAATCCATGCCTGCTTGTCCCGGATAAGCATTAGTGTGGAGCTCTGTTACTGTATATGAAACTCAGTGACTGTGTTACCCTCCACAGCTGAAATCCACGGCTGTAAATGTCAAGCCCTGCTCATATTATAACTGAATATGACTGGCTGTATAAGGTGTCTTCTTTCATTAATCTGTAGCGCTAATTTTAGTATTTAGTGGGGTTTGTTTGCATTGTTTTTTTTAATGTCTTGGCTAATCAGGCCCTTTGACCATTAACTATCACTCCCTCTCCAGTGAGCTGACTACTGAACTAGGGAGCTGACTGAGACACACCCAGAGATTTAGTTTTGATTTATTTTTCTCTGTTAATTATTTTCATCTTAGTCGTGACAGAGTGTCCAAACACACAGAAAAACTCCTGCTGAAGCAACTGAGATCCACGTGGCTCTTGTAAAGATGGCGTTTATTAAAGAGGAGAGTGAAGACATGAAGATTGAAGATGCATTCAGAGTCAAACAAGAAGAATCTGAGGAAAAAACAGGTTGGTTTTCATTCTTAAAGCGGAATTTGATCATTTGATAATTATAAAAATGTCAAACTCTACAGAAATAAGTGATATTTGGGCAATTCCACCGTTACGGACGTGACATTTGCAGTCAAAACCTGAAATATAAATTCTCATAAATTATATTTATTACCAATATATTGAGCCATCTCTTTATATTTTTCTAAACCCCTTTAAATAGAGTCCAGACATCAGAAAAGTATCCGTCTATAAACCGGTTTTATATTTTAGATGAGGGAAAAACACATGCGTTACGGAGTTTCTGGGAGACAACATATTTTGTAGACTGTCTGTGATTTACAATGCACAAACCAGAAGCAACAATATCTACTGAATGGAGAAGTGCTGGCTGTTTACAGAGCATAACATATAAATTTTGTTTACATTTTCATTTTTGTGTTTCACAGGAAAAATCAATGTTACGCACATGACCCTTCTGAAAGCGAAATTTATCCGACTATGAAAACGCCTATAAAAATGCTTCAAAAACTTTAACAGAGACGTCTAGTGGGTATTTAATAGGGCTGCCCCCCACTAAAGATTTTTCTGGTTAACTAGTCGTTCGTTTAAGCCATTAGGCTATTCAACTAATCGCGCATTTATATTAATTCAATAGTCAAGTCAAGTCAAGTCTGCTTTATTGTCAATTCTTCCACATGTACAGCACATACACACAGATCAAGGGACTACAATAGGCCTACTAATCCATAATGAGCTTCAATATATTCCGCGCTCAAGCACACGTATAAAGTTTGCCACAAAGCACAGGCAAAAGTGTCCTAATGATTATTAATGTATAGAAAATACATGTATAGAAGACATTTAAATTATTTATTAATAAACTAATGTTTTCTTGTCGGCTGCAAGATGAAATTCACGGTGCTGACTCATCTCCACAGTACTGGACGTGCCTTTAGAGAGAAATGCAACCTTCATACATAATCAGGGAGTGTTTAATATCGTTTGAATTGATTCGTTTAAAAGTAGACATTTCAAGCTTTCTATAGATATTTCTCTATGTGAGACACATGCTGAGTTTTGGTTCTTTTTGGAGATGCGCTCCAGTTCACAGAGACGGCAGAAATGCATCCTGATTGTTTTCGTTATTTTACAAAAGCACAACAGTTTGTTGTTATGAATTTACATAAATAAAATCAGTTTCAAATTGATTTTACGTTGTTTCATTATCAGGAAATAAATGCAAGTGATCGCGCGGCCGCCTCCCTGTCATGCATGTGCATTAATATTCTGCACAAACATTTGAACACGGGCCAAAAATATAGCACATTTATATAGGTTAACGCTAGAGTTTGGAATCCACATTAAATTAAATCCTCACCAGTCTACATCCGCGACAGGTGCAGTTATAACCTATAAATTGAAGGCTATTTGACGTTTTAACTGACCAACGCCACTCCAATTCGTTGATCATAGTTGTTGATCAAGATTAAACGGATGCCGCTGAAAAAATTGCTTTCATTACTTGCTTATGCATTAAATAACTAAGATACAAAACAGGTTAAGTAAAATATTCTAAATATATAATAGGCCTATTGTACAAATATAGACTGCAAATTAAGACTGCAGATTCACGTTTTGCATCTGCATAACAAAGTGAATTTTGCTATGCAATGATACGAAATTAAACCAAACAAGATGTGTAATGACAAAAAAATATTTAGACAAAAAAATAAATAAATAAATAACCCCACAGCATGTGCGCCAAACACGCAAAATCTTGCAGTCTGCATGCATGCAGCGCAGATAGCGACAAGAGTTATTTGAAACACATAAAATGTTTAAACAAGATAATATTGACAACGAACGACTTAAAATAGGTTTGGCAAGCTGTCATGCAGTCCGCCTGCGCATGCTTAGTCTATCTCCGCTAAGCTCTCGCTGAGAATGTGATTTCTAAAATGTTATTGCCGTCATGTTGCTCAAAGACACAAAACAGTGCTGTGGCTGTGTTTGAAATTATTTTTGTTGGAGAAATAGAGCAAAAACAGGAGATATGGTATATTTTTGGTATAAGGTATATTTTTGATTGCACTTACTGGTAATTCTAATAATTACCCTCGGCTTAGAAGGAGCCTGTGTTGTTATTTGCATTGCTCCCTTCCTGCGCTTAAGTGCGAACTGTAGTTTCGATTGGACGATTTGCCCTGCTATAGGCTATTGGCTGTGCTAATTAGAAGGCGGCCACAGCTGTTTCACTTTACTGTGTATTTATTTGATGCTTGTGAGCTGACGCGGAAGCATCAGCGGAAGCGTTCAGCCCTTCTCGTGTGAAGACCAACGAGGGTAAAGACCTGCGACTTTACCGAGCTACGAACTCACCATCACACTTAAGTATTTTTTTTTCTTCTCTTTACACACTCTCCTTAACTGTCCTCTCTTTTCCATTTCTATCATGTGTTTCCAAACCATTCCGCCTGTCTCTCGACAACGCTCTAACATCACACGCAGACGCCAAAGCAATCTTGCTAACCTGCATCCTATCTCTACATCCTCTACTGCACCTCTTTCTTTCTCTGTGGGTCTCTGGAATTGTCAGTCAGCTGTCAACAAAGCAGACTTCATTTCTGCTTTTCTTTACAATCCACACTCAGCATCTTGGGCTTGACTGAAACCTGGATTTGTCCAAAAGACTCAGCAACCCCAGCTGCTCTATCTAACAATTTATCTTTCTCTCACCCCCCGTCAGGTTGGCCAGGGTGGGGGCACTGGTCTGCTCATTTCAAACAATTGGAAATACTCAACCCACTCTCCCCTATGCAATTATAACTAATTTGAATCTCATGCGATTACTATAACAGCTCCTATAAAACTCCAGGTTGTGGTAATTTACCGCCCTCCTGAGCAAATTCTAGGCACCTTCCTAGAGGAGCTGGATGGGCTGCTGTCCTCATTCCCGGAGGATGGCAGTCCACTTTTAGTCTTTGGCGACTTCAACATTCATCTGGACAAGCCTTATGCTACAGACTTCCATTCACTCCTTGCTTCATTTGATCTCAAACGACTTACCACTACAAGCACGCACAAATCAGGCAACCAACTTGACTTAATTTACACACGCAATTGTATTGCAGACAACATTTTGAGCTTCAATATATTCCGCGCTCAAGCACACGTATAAAGTTTGCCACAAAGCACAGGCAAAAGTAGCCTAATGATTATTAATGTATAGAAAAATTTGACATTTTAATTATATATTAATAAACTAATGTTTTCTTGTCAGCTGCAAGATGAAATTCACATTGCTGAGTGCTGACTCTCATCTCCACAGTAGCCTATCTGGACGCGCCTTTAGAGAGAAATGCAACCTTCATACATAATCAGGGAGTGTTTAATATCGTTTGAATTGATTCGTTTAAAAGTAGACATTTCAAGCTTTCTATAGATATTTCTCTATGTGAGACACATGCTGAGTTTTGGTTCTTTTTGGAGATGCGCTCCAGTTCACAGAGACGGCAGAAATGCATCCTGATTGTTTTCGTTATTTTACAAAAGCACAACAGTTTGTTGTTATGAATTTACATAAATAAAATCAGTTTCAAATTGATTTTACGTTGTTTCATTATCAGGAAATAAATGCAAGTGATCGCGCGGCCGCCTCCCTGTCATGCATGTGCATTAATATTCTGCACAAACATTTGAACACGGGCCAAAAATATAGCACATTTATATAGGTTAACGCTAGAGTTTGGAATCCACATTAAATTAAATCCTCACCAGTCTACATCCGCGACAGGTGCAGTTATAACCTATAAATTGAAGGCTATTTGACGTTTTAACTGACCAACGCCACTCCAATTCGTTGATCATAGTTGTTGATCAAGATTAAACGGATGCCGCTGAAAAAATTGCTTTCATTACTTGCTTATGCATTAAATAACTAAGATACAAAACAGGTTAAGTAAAATATTCTAAATATATAATAGGCCTATTGTACAAATATAGACTGCAAATTAAGACTGCAGATTCACGTTTTGCATCTGCATAACAAAGTGAATTTTGCTATGCAATGATACGAAATTAAACCAAACAAGATGTGTAATGACAAAAAAATATTTAGACAAAAAAATAAATAAATAAATAACCCCACAGCATGTGCGCCAAACACGCAAAATCTTGCAGTCTGCATGCATGCAGCGCAGATAGCGACAAGAGTTATTTGAAACACATAAAATGTTTAAACAAGATAATATTGACAACGAACGACTTAAAATAGGTTTGGCAAGCTGTCATGCAGTCCGCCTGCGCATGCTTAGTCTATCTCTGCTAAGCTCTCGCTGAGAATGTGATTTCTAAAATGTTATTGCCGTCATGTTGCTCAAAGACACAAAACAGTGCTGTGGCTGTGTTTGAAATTATTTTTGTTGGAGAAATAGAGCAAAAACAGGAGATATGGTATATTTTTGGTATAAGGTATATTTTTGATTGCACTTACTGGTAATTCTAATAATTACCCTCGGCTTAGAAGGAGCCTGTGTTGTTATTTGCATTGCTCCCTTCCTGCGCTTAAGTGCGAACTGTAGTTTCAATTGGACGATTTGCCCTGCTATAGGCTATTGGCTGTGCTAATTAGAAGGCGGCCACAGCTGTTTCACTTTACTGTGTATTTATTTGATGCTTGTGAGCTGACGCGGAAGCATCAGCGGAAGCGTTCAGCCCTTCTCGTGTGAAGACCAACGAGGGTAAAGACCTGCGACTTTACCGAGCTACGAACTCACCATCACACTTAAGTATTTTTTTTTCTTCTCTTTACACACTCTCCTTAACTGTCCTCTCTTTTCCATTTCTATCATGTGTTTCACAGTCCGCTTTTAGTCTTTGGCGACTTCAACATTCATCTGGACAAGCCTTATGCTACAGACTTCCATTCACTCCTTGATCTCAAACGACTTGCCACCACAAGCATGCACAAATCAGGCAACCAACTTGACTTAATTTACACACATTTTGCTACATTCTTCACAGACAAAACTAGTACAATCAATAGTCAATTCTCAGCCCCACACACACAGGACTTCAAACCAACCACACCCACTACTAAAACTCGATTTCACTGGCAAGGTTGGATAGATTTTATTGTTTTAAACACCAGCTTAATCTTTTTAGAAGCTGTTCAATTTGTCCAGTGGGTTTGTCTGATCACAGTTTGTTACAGTGTGTTGTATCTCGTAGCTCCATCAAGCCAAAAAGTGCCTTTTGGCATTTTAATAGCAACTTATTGTGTGACAAGAATTTTAAAGATATTTTTAAAGAGTTTTGGAATAATTTTAGAACTACAAAATCTTCTTTTCAATGTTTGCAGCAGTGGTGGGATATTGCAAAAGGTGTTTTCTTGCACTGTGAAGATGTGACACTAATTGGCCTAGAGCCAGCTTCTGGAAAAGAAATTTATAAAATGTGTGTTAAATCTTTAAACAAAATGTTTTTAAATAATAGATTGGATACTCCCTGGTGTAATATTTTACATTTGGAAGAGGGCGAGTACCCTGAATGGAGAGTGTTGTACAAGTCACCATTGACTAAAAAAATTAGGGATCTGCAGTGGAGAATTTTACATGGTGCAGTGGCAGTTAATGCCTTTATCTCAGTTTTAAATCTTAATGTTGGTCATGATTGCCCCTTCTGTCTGCAGAGAGAAACTGTATTTCACGCATTTATGCAATGTTCTAGACTTGAGCCTTTGTTTACTGTTTTACAGAATTTATTTTTGGGTTTTGGTGAGACTTTTTCTATTAGGATTTTTATTTGTGGGTTTAAATATGTTCAGAGAAAACGATTTAAATGTCAGCTTTTGAATTTTTTATTAGGTCAAGCTAAAATGGCTATCTATGGTACTAGGAAACACAAAATTGAACGAAACATGAGTTATAGTTTATTGGCAGTTTTTTTTAATTCAGTAAAATCTAGAATTCTCATTGATTTTCGTTATTTTAAAGCTATGGATGATCTTTTTTCTTTTGACTTGATCTGGTGTAATGGAGCTTTGTGTGAGGTTTTTGAAAACACTTTGGTTTTTGGCCCAAATTTTGCTTAATTGTCTGTAAATTGATTTGATTGTCTGGATAATGTGTTAATATTGTTGTAATAAAGTTTTTTTCTATATCTAATCTAAATCTCTCTCTCTCTCTCTCTCCCTCTCTCTCTCTCTCTCTCTCTCACTCTCTCTCTCCGCTGTTTTTACCTTGGAAGAATTAAATTTGGTTTTATAGGATTATGTTGAATTTATTGCTTCCTTCAAATATGTTCAGAGAAAACGATTAAAGGGGTCATATGATGCTATTTTAAAGATCATTATT
>NW_015549803.1:0-1946 GCF_001515605.1 Sinocyclocheilus anshuiensis
GCTTCCACTCAAAATAGGTATTTTCAAAATGATATAATAAATGATGTGTAGAGTATTTTGAGCTGAAATTTCACAGACACATTCTGGGGACATCAGAGACGTATTACATATTGTAAAAAGGGGCATAATACACTGAACAAAATTATAAACTCAACTTTTGTTTTTGCCCCCATTTTTCATGAGCTGAACTCAAAGATCTAAGACTTTTTCTATGTACACAAAAGGCCTATTTCTCTCAAATATTGTTCACAAATCTGTCTAAATCTGTGTTAGTGAGCACTTCTCCTTTGCCGAGATAATCCATCCACCTCACAGGTGTGGCATATCAAGATGCTGATTAGACAGCATGATTATTGCACAGGTGTGCTTTAGGCTGGCCACAATAAAAGGCCACCTGTGGCAAATAATTATTGGAGAGAACGATATGATGATTTAAGTGAAGGAGAGATATGGAGGAATGTAGGAATGAAATGTATGGATCCAATTCTAGAGAATTTTAACTTTTTATTTAGAAGGCCTATTGCATTTGCTTTTATATTGTGAAAAATTGAGTTATGGGAAAAATAAAAAATATTGTGAAGTCAATGTTGAAACACAAATACGACGATGACATAACATTTTCCCCATGTCTTTTCTGTCTTTATTTGGTTTTAATGGTAAAGAATGTAATGTGATAGTTAATTTTTTGGTAACAATTGCAAAACATGCAATATGGTTAAGAAGAAATATAGCAAAATATGAAAAAAGAGAAGTTGATGTGTGGATTCTGTTTAAAAATAAAATGCAACTTACTGTGAAGTTATGTGAATATTTTTGAATGAATGACAAAGAGGATGATTTCATTAAAATGTTTGTAGAAGGAAACACTATGTTAGAGTATAAAATAGATGGTATAACTTGGAATGATTGTTATTGTTACTGTGGTTGTCTCTTTTCTTTCTCATATGTTTGGTTCTGTGAAAAATGTGTACAATATTTTTAAGTTATTTTTTTAATTTGTTAAAAAAAATCTCATCTGATGTCGGAAGCTAAGCAGGGTCGGGCCTGGTTAGTACTTGGATGGGAGACTGCCTGGGCATACCAGGTACTGTAAGCTTTTGGGTTTTCTTCACTACTTATCTAATACACTGGCCTTTAGGGTGGCTGATCTTTAAATAGCCCGCTCTTTGCGGCAGTCCTCGCTTACGGCCATACCACCCTGAGGACGGTAGTGAGTCACTGGTGTACAGGAAGTGTTTGGCTGCAGTGGGTGAGAGAGGCTCACCAAAACTTTAGTTTTTTTGTTGGAATAAGTCTTTAGTTTTATCATAGTTTGTTTTTCTGAGCTTTTAAGTTGATCCTCCCAGCAGCTTGCACTGTTTGGTAGGAATTTGTAGAAAATATATAGGTCCGGGTCGCTAAAGACCAGAATGTGTAGGCTAATAATGATTGGCAAAACATTCATGCATTTAAGGGTTAATGGAGGTTTAAAAAAAAAAAAAATGCACATGCAGTTAAATTATGTAACTGATCGAACAAAAACTGTGGATATCTGACAAAAACAGGTCTCAGAGAGGCGTTTATTACAAATTAAAAAAATGAAAATGAAAGCACATGGAGTTAGCAGAGTGTGAGGGTCGTGGCGGGATGTGGACCCGTCACTCATGGTGCACCTCGGTGTCAGACAAACAAAAGAAGTGAGGAATATTTAACAGCAGCGGTCACGGTGATGATGAGGCGAGCACCAGTGAAGTGATCGCGGCCGCGCATCTCGTTTCTCATGCCCGCTCCGCGTCCCTGCTGGGCGGCGATCAAATGGACAGGGCAGCGCTTTTCACGAGCGGAGGTCGCTACTAGACGAATCATGTAATTTGTTATTTTTACGTCTATAACGACTTTCATCTGATCATAAAGTCTTTCCAAGTCACAGGGCCCAAGTCCAAGTCAAGTCTCGAGTCCTTGCTGTC
>NW_015549804.1:0-1274 GCF_001515605.1 Sinocyclocheilus anshuiensis
ACGGAGAACGATCAAAGCGATGCAAATACGCGCACGTGTTTGTTCATTCGTTCGACTTGAAGTGTCGCTGCGCATCGATCATTGAATGACGCCAAAGTACCGCGCGAGTGATTCGAAAGCATAAGGAGCCGTCTGCTCTGCTCTCTATAGCTCTCGTGAATGTCATACAACGATCAATCTGCACAGTGCAAACAGCCAAAACCTGGATATTTTAAGCAATATAGAAATTCTGGCCAATTCTGACTCGTCCCGTAAAAATGGCCCGTATGGGCACCCTAAGATAAACTGAATGTCTACTTCTCCTATGTATTAGCCCCATTTGATTCACTATGCCAGCATGTCTTTCACTGGCAAAAATAGTTATACGCTTTACACTTTACAACATTAAACTTGACGTATGAACAGGGTGCCATAAAAAGCTCTTGTGGTTTAGTGAGGTCCTGTCAGTTTGACTGATGACTCAAAAGTCACTAACCAGCTTAGCAGTCCTAAAAAAATCATAAACTCAAATGCTTTTGTGACAAAAAGGAGCTGCAAAACAGAATATGTTAGTGGTAACAACTTACAATTTTCTAGTTTATATATGTTAACATTAGTTAATGCAACACTGTTACATGAACAATGCTTTTACAGCATTTATTAATCGTATCTATTGTTAAATAGTTCACCAAAAATAAAAATGTGCTGAACATTTTACTCAACCTTAGGCCATCCAAGATGTAGAAGAGTTTGTTTCTTCAGCAGAACTGATTTGGAGAAATGTAGCATTACATCACTTGCTCACCAAAGGATCCTCTGGAGTGAATGGGTGCCGTCAGAATGAGAATCCAACAAGCTGATAAAAACATCACAATAAGTCAACAACTAATCAACACGACTCCAGTTCACCAATTAACATCTGTGAAAAAGTGAAAAGCGGTGTCCATTATTTAGACAATTTTAACTACAAACTGTTTTTTTTTTTTCAGCTAAAAGTACAAGTCCTCTATTTATAATATTGCTTTCTCCAGTGGAAAAAAGTCTTCTCGTCTGAATCAGGAGAGAAATATGCACAGATCAAGCAGTTTACAAGTGAAAACAGTTCTAAACAAATACATTGGTGGATGTGAGAGGACAACAGGAGATGGACTTTTTCACTGGAGGAAGCATTATTATGAATTACGGACTTATATTGAGGCCAGAATCAACAGTTTAAAATATGTACTTCACAATGATGAACCTAAACTCAATGAATTGCCTCACAGACATGATAAAAATATATAGAAAGCTTTAAA
>NW_015549805.1:0-126 GCF_001515605.1 Sinocyclocheilus anshuiensis
TTAAACAAAATATTTTATTTCTGAACTTATGTTCAGCTATTCTTTGTAATAATTAGCTTTTAACTATTTTTGAATTATTCGGTTCATCAGTCATCAAAGCTCAGTAAATATTGGTCACAGACACAG
>NW_015549805.1:673-844 GCF_001515605.1 Sinocyclocheilus anshuiensis
AATATTGGCGTTGTTTTATTTTTGTACTACTAATTTTTTCTTATCCAATATTTTGAAGATATATATATATATATATACAGTATATACACAATTCAATTTTTCCAATTTTTCTACACATAAAATTCAACGTTTGAAGAAAAATATTTTTTTAGCTATGTAATATATATAATG
>NW_015549806.1:0-186 GCF_001515605.1 Sinocyclocheilus anshuiensis
TGATATCAGCATTAGTTGTCATGGGGACCAGGGGGGGCCTGGTGTTGTTGCAGACATCCTTGGGTGTTACGCATTTCGGGGGAAAGGTCCATAGGTCCTTATATGGCTTGTTAACTGAGGGGTGTTACAGAGTATTTGTTAAATATAGCTAACAAAATATATATTGTGTGTTTTATTGGGCCAGCC
>NW_015549806.1:324-830 GCF_001515605.1 Sinocyclocheilus anshuiensis
GGATGCTGTCGCGCTGTGGTGATGTAGGCTGTAGCAAGGTGTGGGTCCTCGAGCTTATGCAGCAGGTGTCAGGTGTCGGTCACCTGTCATCCTGAAGTGAGTTGGTCTGGGTAAGATGGTTGTTTGTCGATGTTGTTAGCCAGTAGGCTATCCGTGGTACCCGCGATGTGGAACAGCCAGGTTAGACTCTCACTGGTGAGAGTGCAGGTGGTTCCAGGGATTGCAGGGAATTGTTATGGAGATTTTGTAGTGTGCAGAGAGTTTCAGACTGACCTAGTGATGATGGCAGGAGAGCAGCAGGTGGTTGTTAGCCCTCTGTTTTGCCCAAACGTCACTAGAAATCTGATGTTTGCGGTGTCGCTTTGCTCTTGTGGCGGCACCGACTTGAGCTTGCCTGAGTTGTGTTAGTAGAGGGTTCGCAGTTGGGCATGTGGGCCCATTGCTCCATCCAACGTTGTCTGGCTGCGTCTGGGGTGTAGACCGGTTTTAAGGGATGCTCCTCCCTT
>NW_015549806.1:1551-5778 GCF_001515605.1 Sinocyclocheilus anshuiensis
TTATTTAATACACGAGTTTCACAATTTGAGTTGAATTACTGAAATAAATTAACTTTTCCACGACATTCTAATTTATTGAGATGCACCTGTATATATATATATATATATATATAAAATTTATTTACAAGTTTCGTGTTTGTGTTTTTCCCGTTTTAATCGTTGCATCTGAAAATTACTTCAACACTAGTAGTCTACATAATTTAAAGGAGACATATTATGCCCCTTTTTACAATATGTAATATAAGTCTCTGGTGTCCCCAGAATGTGTCTGTGAAGTGTCAGCTCAAAATACCCCACAGATCATTTATTGTATCATTTTGAAAATGCCTATTTTGAGTGGAAGCAGAAACATGCTGTTTTTAGGGCCTGTCTCTTTAAATTCAAATGAGCTGCTGCTCCCCACCTCCTTTTCCAGAATAGAGCTGCGCCATTACAGCTCGGACCTGCTAAAAACTAGTGGTGGGCAGAGCGAGGCTTCATGAAACACTGAAACATTCGAAGCAAATGTGCCAAGGCTTTGAAACAATTCGACACCCGTGTCTAAAATACATTTTCAAGTATTGCTCTGAAACAGCATTGACAGCGAATCAGTTAAGCAAATTGAATTATAACATATATGTTGTGCTTGTCATTCCACCATATGGGTTAGGGGAGTGGTTAGTGTGCATGGCTGGCATGTTGTTAGAACCTGTCACTTTAGGTACGAATTCCGGACTAAGCATGTATATAATTATAATAAATATTTGAAAGTTGTGTTTTTATTGTTCTGTTCTTGTAATGTGTTGTAACATCTCTCTGACAACTGAATAAAGTCTTTGTGAATATGTTATTTTGGTCATGAAAAAATGAACACATCAAGCCACAACGCCTGGCATTTTTTACATATAAAGATTTTTATTTAAATATATTAATTGTTCTGCTGCATTAACTCCAGTTTTATACTTTGCGGGAGTTAGGTTGAGACAGATGTGCGATTGTGTCGTTTGTTCCCGACCCTGTCGATCAAAAACAGATTCGGGTCTCGAAACACTTGTGAAATGCCCAGATGCTTTGATTCGCCTTAGTCACGTGACATGGGTGTTTCGAATCACACTTCGGAGCAGTGTTTCGAAACATCTGCGCTTCGGGATCTCGACACCGTGTCGAAACGTCAGTTTCGAGTCAGCCATCCCTACTAAAAACATCTGTTTTGGTTCTGATTATCATGTTTATCGCGCTGAAATCATGCGGTTTAAACCATATGAGTTTAAAGGGGTCATATGACATTGCTAAAAAGAACATGATGTTGTGTATTTGGTGTAATGCAATGTGTTTATGCGGTTTAAGGTTAAAAAACACATTATTTTCCACATAATGTACATTATTGTTGCTCCTATATGCCTCGCCTTTCTGAAACACTTTCAATTTATACAAAGCTCAACGTTCTGAAAAGCGAGGTGTACACTGATTGGCTAGCTATCCAGGGCATTGTGATTGGCTGAATACCTCAAGCGTGTGACGGAAATGTTACACCCCTTAACATACTGTGATGCCATCTCCCAGCACGACGAGAGTCACCCAGCGTCACACACTGCGGGCTAGAGTGAGCGGCGGCCGGCGGGCTTGCAGCAACCACATGTGATCACCCGGGTCTGGACTCCGCAATCTTCCCACACAGTGACGTAGACATGTGGGGGTGTGTTTAAACGAGGCATTTTAGGAGGGCGTGGACAAGTCTTAAATTTTATAAAGAATATATCTTTGGGTAGAAAACACGTTAGCTGTGTCCCAAAGTGAAGTGCACAGACTCCGGAGGGCGCATTTGAAGTGCGATTGCGTCACAGCGGCGCGACGAAGGCTGTCCCAAACTGAAGTGTGTGGACTCCGAAGTGCGCATTTGAAGTGCGATTGCGTCACAGTGTTACGCCGTAAGCTGTCCCAATTCAGGATGCACCCTCCGAAGACCTCATTCCAAGGCCAATTGCGTCACCGCGGCACGACGAAGGCTGACGTATTTCGAAAGCGACTTCAAATGCACCCTCCATTTCCCAGGGGAGTGGGGGGTAACTTTCGTTATCTGTCATACGCGGAAGTCTTTCTGGCAGATGACGCAGCATGTATGCACAGCACGTGCGCCTCTGAGATATGCTAGGTGAGTTTGTTTATAGGAGCAAAGGAAGCAAAGTTTCCTTACTTTATCAAAGGAAAACCAGTCTCCTCTTGGTTTATATCGAAATCCTCCGACATTTTTCTTTGCAAATCCTCAGTTTGTACTTCTAATTCATGACCGGCGTTTTGTTTTGTTCTCTCTCCGCGTTCGTCACTAATTATGCAACGCCGACATCTTACGTCATCCGCCGGAATGACTTCCGCATATGACAGATAACGGAAGTGAGAAAAAAGTGTTTATTACGTTTGAAATATGGATATTTTTCTTACAAAAACGCATGGATTCACTTGGGTGAACTAACCCTTTAAGTAAAAGGTTGGGTGGTAATTTAATTGCCATCCAAATTCATATTTCTGAGTTTACAAGATGATGACATTCATCATATTGCATCATCATTTTTTAATGATATCTTTTTGAGAGATAAAATGCAGACAGATAACCATTTCAAATTATAGCACATCTAATTTCCTATTTTTTATACAGGAGAATTAAATAATCAAATACTAAAGAGGATATTATTTTTAGTTTTTTATTGATTATTATTTCCAAGCACATGATGTTTTATTTACAGCAGGCGATGATGTGACTGACAGCGCATAGGATGTGAGCAGCGCATAGGATCACAGAACTTTCCTCCACCATGAAAAAATTGCCATCTGAATGTATGAGTTTTATTAATGAGGTGCCATGTAAATTTATTTATTTATAAAATGTATTTAAAGCCTACTTGCCCTTGATGTGCTGATTTCAACTTCATCACTGGCTGCAACTAATGTTCACATCTCATATGAAACGTCTGTGATTCAGCAACTAGCTGCTAATAAACTCACATTCTCATTCTCTGTGTCCTAAATCGAATACATCCTTACTATAGTGAAAAACAGTACGCCAAAAGAAAAGAATGTCCGAATTCACAGTAATCGAAAAACAGTAGGGGAAAAATACCCAGATGACCTACTGCTTCCTCCTGGATTCTGAAGTGTGCACTTAACTATTCCATGAGGCCACTGAAGAGGATTTATGAATGATAGTGAAGCAACGCAACTGATGCTGGTAGGTCACGTAACAACATTCATACTATATAGAACATATTTTTTTTTAATGGTCGCAAAGTTAAACTTGTCAAGTTTGAGTACGTAAGGACAAAACGCACAAGATGTACTAATTTCAATACCCTGTAGATGGTGATATCACTTATTTTTTAGCAAAAATAATCTGCTGCAAAAAAAGTAAGCTGATATGCAAAATGTAATGGGTAACTGTGTTACTCATTGCAAATGTAGTTGAGTAAAGTATACATATACTTATTCAAAAATATAGTAAAATAGAGAGTAAAAGATGCTAATATCTTTGTAGGGATTTCTATCATGAACGGACACTGATATGCCACTGAATCAACTCATCATGAGGTCTGGACTAATCCAATCAAGAGATAACACAGAGATCTTTTGGATCAGGACTGAAAAGTTCTTTCACCACATATAGATACCTCGTGATGTCTCGTGATCGCTAATGTATGGAACCAGTGTAGGCACAGGAAGTAAATTAACTGACGCCCTAAGGCCTGCGGACACGGGATCTATGCATGACCATCACATGACCCATTGAACATCTGCGTCCTGCCCCTTTCTGAAACCCAACGGACCCGCGTCCTTTTCTTACAACAAAAGAAACAGGACCTTGCATGACGATTTTAAAAGACAATCGTTTAAAACTCATAAGTAGTGAAAATGTATCAACTGTATGTGTTATGCCGTATATATATATTTGATGTGTTTATTGAAACCATGATATCTTAATCTTTGCCTTATAACTTTTCTTTTTTTCTTTTCTTACGATTACTGTGTATGCAAAACACCTGTTGTTTGAGCTTGAATGAAAGCTTGTTTTATTCACAGAACATTGGTGTGAATGAAAAATTTATATTCGGCATCATTTTCCGGTGATGATATTTTTATAAGAAGTTCTTAAAACTTGTAGAAATACTCCCCACGAACAGCATGTGACTTGTGCACGAAAAAGGAACCACACAGGGCGTGGCTAAGCCCCGCAGCCACTATCTGATTGGAACAACGACC
>NW_015549806.1:5847-6831 GCF_001515605.1 Sinocyclocheilus anshuiensis
CAAACTTCAAAGGTGCGAGCTGAACCTTCAAGCGTATTCCCACACGGGCCTACAACTAAAACATATGGCCTGTGGGACCAATGGACCTTGTTCACCCAGTATACGTCTCACCACTTAACACGTATCCACTTCTCATTGGAAAAGACCTGCTTAATCGCTTTGAACCCTTAACTGACTTCAAGCAACTAAATATATGGACGCAAGTCTGCGAGTCTCTGCCCTTCCAGTCAGTAGACTCCAACGAGTCGCAGTGTCAGACCACAGACACCGCCGCCAACTCACTGACTGATGATGCAATGTCAAAGCCAGGGCCAGGGCCAAGCTCAACTCCAAGCAGCAAGAACCTGGACCCTTTCCTCTGCTCATTGCAGGCGCCTGACTCAGACTCAGGCCCCCTTCGAATCATGACTGCCATAAATGTCCACGACATATCAGTATCTGACGCAGCACTAGCCCTGTGGGCGGAGAACTCCGCTATCAGCCTGGAGCTATTCAGAGCATTGAAACAAAGACAGCAGAGCCTCCCACACGTCTCAAGACACAGCTGCTTCCCTCTCAGTCCCTGGTCGACAGCCATGGCTACCTCCAAGATCATCTGCGCTGTGGACATACAATGGAACAACAGACACCTGAGTCACTACTTCCTCATTGTCCCCAACCTACCTCATGACATCTACATTGGAGCAGACATCATGGTCCGGCTCAATGACTGTGTGGACATTGTGAACGACGTCATATGGGCTACCCTGTCACACCAACTGACCACTGCAGTCAACCTCAAGAACCTTCGTTCTGGTCAAACAATGCCAGAGGCATGCGCCATGATTAACGAACGAGAAGCCGCAATACCTGCCTACAGCAAGAGTGTCAGCGGCCCCTCAAATGACTCAACCATGGAGGAACCCTACACAGCGCACAAATCCAACAGATCCTGAGTAAGGCAGATGCCCTCCACAAGGAAGCAGATGGCCAAGAACTCAAAGA
>NW_015549807.1:0-101 GCF_001515605.1 Sinocyclocheilus anshuiensis
TGTCAGGCAGTCATTCATGCAATGGTATGTAAAATCATGATCCTACTTCAACAGCAACTTCAATTAGGGTACAATATTCAGAAATCAAATATTTATTTATC
>NW_015549807.1:161-557 GCF_001515605.1 Sinocyclocheilus anshuiensis
TCGACAATTATTAAATGATCAATATGTTTTGATTTTAAATGTAGCCAGAAACTTAATCAGAAAGTATCAACAGAACTTGACAAGGAGTATTAACTTTAACTTCAAGGAGTATTAACTTTTATTAACCCAACTCCAAACACTGAATCTATTGAGAGCCATAGCAGTATAGAGGACACATACACATATACACTTATAATTGTGCAACTGCACCAAGCACATCTCTATTACTCATTCATCCATGCTTCCTTTTCCACTCCAACGTTCCCATAATTCCTGCCTACTAAAAGCTGCACTGATATATTCGCTTACCCCGATAGGCCTACCCTTGTGAAAAAGAAGTGCACTTAATTATATTGAAAGTGTACTTTTTGTGTAATTCAAATCTTAAAAGTATAC
>NW_015549808.1:0-850 GCF_001515605.1 Sinocyclocheilus anshuiensis
TTGGACTCTTTTATTTGTTTAATTGTTTTCTCCAACTTCTCAGATAGAGGCATAAGAAAGAGATTGCATTGCCTTCATTGGGCTTGTGGTTACTGGGCGACCGAAGGGACTTTTGTGACATTTACTCCTCCCGTTTGGAGTGAGGGGGTGACGAAATGCAAGTGGGCAGCTGTCGGCACCCTAGATTACCCTTGACGAGCGTAGTGGTTTACCACAGGGAGCGCACAGGCCCAAGGGCGTGAAGACACAGCTCGAGTTTTCTTCATTGTCGCATAAATCTTTCGCCTTTTACTAAAGATTTCCGTGGAGGAGAACTGTGTGCGAGTGACATGTGTTTTTGGAGGCTCTGCTCACGGCAGAGCTACACTGGAACGTCAAGAACAGAGTGAATTTGGCCAACTGTCAACACGCGGTGGGAGGATGCGCAACTGGTCAACTTCTGTATTTGCAGCCTTTGCGGTTCCTGCGTCACATTTATTTAGCCAGCACGGAAAGACAGTGCTTTTTTATACGTTACGGGATCCAAACCCTGGACTTGCTCTCTTTAGGGCCGGGCCAAAACGAATATCGCATCAGCTCATCTAGCCCTATCAGCGACTCGTGTGTTTTGAGCGTTCTTACTGACTGCGCAAGCCGGCGTCATCCGCCTGCGTTGGTGGTATAGTGGTGAGCATAGCTGCCTTCCAAGCAGTTGTCCCGGGTTCGATTCCCCGCCAATGCATTTCCTTTGTTTTGGGCTGAAGTCAAAGCAGAACTGCTTCTGTAACCTCTGGCTGCACCAAAACGTTTTGCGCCAATGCATTTTCTTTGTTTTGGGCTGAAGTCAAAGCAGAACTGCTTCTGTAACCTC
>NW_015549809.1:0-210 GCF_001515605.1 Sinocyclocheilus anshuiensis
GCGCTTTTCACGAGCGGAGATCGCTACTAGACGAATCATGTCATTATTATTTTTTTTTTTGTCGTAAGTTATGCTATTACTCCATTAATTTATACTAGCCTATATATCCAGCGCTCCCTGAACGCAGTCTCTGGTTTATTGCCAGTCAAGTGCAAGCACGCTGCAGGGACGTGTCTATAACGACTTTGATCTGATCTTAGTCTTTCCGAG
>NW_015549809.1:298-518 GCF_001515605.1 Sinocyclocheilus anshuiensis
TCAAAGTCTAAGTCGAGTCTCAAGTCTTCTTTAATTATGTCGAGTCGAGTCGCAAGTCATCAAATTTGGGACTTGAGTCCGAGTCAAGTCTCGAATCAAGTGACTCGAGTCCACACCCCTGGTATAAAGCACTATACACATAAAGGTGACTTGACTTGACACGAGTAAATCTAGTAGTTTTGTTGTCTGTTCTTGTCATTTTTTTAAATTTACATTTTTT
>NW_015549810.1:0-1599 GCF_001515605.1 Sinocyclocheilus anshuiensis
TTATTTTAATTATTGTAATTTCAAACAGTGTTATCACAGCACTTTTCTGATTCTTGATTCCTGTGCATTTCCTGCAGAGCGTTTGTGGTGGAGCAGGACCTGCAAGGAAAGGTAATGGTGGCATTTGTGAAAAAAAGGGAAAACCTGAAAAAAAAATATAAATAAGATGATTCTGTTACTTCTGTAATAAAAATTAATAGTCTTCTCCAAAGGCGAGATCTTCTAGCAGCTGATCGACGTCTCCTTTGTGCAGATATTACAAACATTGCAAACGCTGAGGAAAACCGTACTAGGTATGGCTGTGGAGTTATGCAAACGCTGAGGAAAACTGTACTAGGTAGGGTTGTGGAGTTACTGATACTATGAGGTGTTAGTGCACCTGTCGATCTTATGTTCTTTTTTTATTAATACTACAGAAACTTATAATTACATACAAGCTCAGGGAAAGATGGTAGTATCTTTAACAATGAACAATCATAATGGCAAAAAGCAGAAAACATAAATATGAGTTTGCATAGATTATATGCACAGAAAAAAAGTCACAATGACACGGTTAAATATCTTTGAATAATCATAATATTCATATAATCAATGCATCAAAATATTGCATTTGTTGTTGTTGTTTATAAGCCGGAGGGATGAAACAAGAGAGAAATTCAACAAGAAAAAGAGGAAAACATGAGATTTAAGCCGGGTTTGCTTATGGATGAAAAATTTTGCAGGTAAAATAAAGTAACATATTCAAGAGATAACGATTTTGGGTTTTAGTAAAAAATAATCATATATTTAAGGATTAAACTGTGGGTCATATTAGTAGGGTTAAAAATATGCAAATTTAAATCAACCCAAAATGTATTGGTTATACTACAATCACAGTAAAAGGGCAGCTGTTTCTTCAACAAGACCACAAAATGAGGAAATTTCATAAACATCAAAAGATTTTCAGAGAGATCCATTAAACCTCGCTCGTATCTGTTGCGCTTGTTATAACGTCGTAGATCACACGATAATGTCAACATGGCGGATGATGCCTGGATCGCATTCATACTTAACGAGATTTGGCTGTAGAGTACCTACTCTTTTAGCGCTCGTTAAGTAGGCAGTTTCGGACGCAGCCAGAGACTCCCTGACGCTGAGTAGGTAGGCTATGTTCATACCGCTTTATTTCTGTGTGACTAATTTGTGACAATCCTGAAATTAATTCATTATGATCAATGTATCACTTATTATTGTAAAACATCGATGCTTTTGGATTTAAATCTTTAACAAAGCATGCAAACAAACGGCCGCTTTTATCATGTTCGTTTTGTGATCGCGCTAGTTCCAGTGACTTATTTTTTATTAGTTTTCTGATAACTTCTTTCATTTACAATAACTGCTTTGGGTGCGAGTGATCTAATGTTTAGCAGCCCAAACATTAAAATTTATTTTATTTATTTATTTGTATTTTTCTGGTTTAATCATGATCAGATTTTTTCTAGAGCCTGCATTAAATGTATATTTTGACCTCACTATTCGGGTAACAGACACAAATGTCGCATCACACACTACAGGATAACCCTCTACCGCACGCATTATGATAGACCTATAGAAAAAAAT
>NW_015549811.1:0-795 GCF_001515605.1 Sinocyclocheilus anshuiensis
AGGTGCCACCATGTTTCCTTCATGTGTACGCCAGATCTCTTGTGATCTGGCGTGTGATCTTTTTTAGCTCCCCTTTGGTGCCACATTGATTGTTCATAGGGGCCTGCTTGTTCTTGAATTCGAATTATATTATCCAATTGAGGTTGAGGTTCGATAAGTATTACAGGTGCTAATACTGCTATCTGACACACCCTGAAGCTTTTTTTTTAGCTTCTAAATTTGCTGCATTGTTTCCCTTAATGACATTTCCCTTCTTGTGTGCCTGACATTTTATTATTGCTAGTCTTTTTGGAAGCATAGCAGAAATTAATTGCCCTTTTTGTTCTATTTTTTCTTTCTTTATTTTTATTTTTATTAATTTATTTATTTTTAATCTCTTTCTGGATCATATATCATTGTGCCATGAAATTCTGATTTTGGTAGCTGTGCTTCAGGAATTTGTGCTTCAATATACTTTACCCACTTATTGACTGTCTGTCTCACATCTTGTTCTATTTGTCCTATCCAATAGACATTTGCTTTTGGCTCTGCAACCACCATTTGTGTTTCTGTTCCTATTGCGTCGATATATATACCTTCTGGAGAACACCAAATTTGTAGCCCTAATTTACATAATGCATTTCTTCCTAACAAATTGATAGGAGTCTGATTTGATACCAGAATGGGCATTGTTATACTTAGATTTTTTTGTTTGTAGACACACTGGATCTGTCATTGAAATTAATTGCATTTTTCCCGAGAATCCTATCGTCTTTGCAAATTTTCCAGATAAGGGGAGATGTGTGGCATATTTTA
>NW_015549812.1:0-1204 GCF_001515605.1 Sinocyclocheilus anshuiensis
GTAGTTTTAAAAGCTTAAAGTTTGAATGTTTTGAAGGTAATACAGTCTATCAGAGAGAGATAGATAGATAGATAGAATCAGACTGAGATAGATAGATAGATAGATAGATACTCTGGATGGTTGCTAGGGTGTTGCTATGCGGTTGCTAGGGTACCTAGGGCGGTTGCTAGGGTGTTGCTATGCGGTTGCTAGGGTACCCGGGGCGGTTGCTAAGGTGTTGCTATACGGTTGCTAAAGTATTCGGGGTGTTTGCTAGGGTTTTGCTTTGCGGTTGCTAGGGTACTAGGGGTGGTTGCTAAGGTGCTGCTATGCTGTTGCTAGGTTACCTGGGGTGGTTGCTTAGGTGTTGCTATGGGTTTGCTAAGGTATTCAGGGTGGTTGCTAGGGTGTTGCTAGGGTACCGGGGAAGGTTGCTAATGTTGCCATGCGGTTGCTGTGGTACCCGGGCTGGTTGCTAAGGTGTTGCTTTGCGTTTGCTAGTGTACACATTAGCTAGGGTACGCATAGCAACTATGGTTGCTAGGGTGTTGCTATGCGGTTGCTAGGGAGTCCGGTGCAGTTGCTAAGGTGTTGCTTTGAGGTTTCTAGACTATGCGGTTGCTAGGGTACCCATGGCGGTTGCTAAGGTACCTGGGATGGTTGCTAGGGTGTTGCTATTCGGTTGCTAGGGTACCTTGGGTGGTTGCTAAGGTGTTGCTATGCGGTTGCTAGGGTACCCGGGGCGGTTGCTATGGTATTTGGTATTACTATGCGGTTGCTAGGGTACCCATGGCGGTTGCTAAGGTACCTGGGATGGTTGCTAGGGTGTTGCTATAAGGTTGCTAGGGTACCCTGGGTGGTTGTTAAGGTGTTGCTATGCGGTTGCTAAGGTACTCGAGGTGGTTGCTAGGGTGTTGCTATGCGGTTGCTAGGCTACCTGAGATGGTTGCTAGGGTGTTGCTATGCGGTTGCTAGGGTACTCGGGATGGTTGCCAGGGTGTTGCTATGCGGTGGCTTGGGCACTCGGGTGGTTGCTAGGTTGTGGCTATTTAGTTGCTGAGGTACCCAGGGCGGTTGCTAGGGTTTTGCTCTGCGGTTGCTAGGGTACCCGGAGTGGTTGCTAGGATGTTGCTATCCGGTAGCTAGGGTACCCGGGAGTTGCTAGGGATGCGGTTGCAGACAGATAGATAGATAGATAGAAATGGTCAGATTAGATAGATAGATA
>NW_015549813.1:0-933 GCF_001515605.1 Sinocyclocheilus anshuiensis
TCCGGATGAGGTTGTACGCGCTGCGCAGGTCCAATTTAGTGAAAACGGAAGCACCCTTCAATAACTCGAGCGCCGCTGGGACCAGGGGAAGGGGATATTTGTACAGGACGGTCTGCTTATTGAGGGCTCGATAATCGATACATGGTCTTAAGCCTCCATCCTTTTTGGCTACAAAGAAAAAACTAGAAGCGGCAGGGGATGTAGAAGGGCGGATGTAAACCTGGCGAAGGGCCTCTTCTACATATTCCTCCATGGCCTTCTGTTCAGGGATGGATAATGGATACACTCTCCCCTTAGGTAGGGTGGCACCAGGCAGCAGTTCAATTGCACAGTCCCAAAATCGGTGCGGGGGCAAACGGGTGGCTAGTTGCTTGCTAAAAACATCCTGGAACACCCTATACTCTTCCGGGATACCTCTATTGTGCTGTACTTCAGGACTCTCGATAGTTGTGGCCTGGAGGAGCACCTTAGTGGATTTTATAATGGAATAGGGTTGAGCAGGGAGTTGTAGACATGTCTCAAAGCAAGCGTCACTCCATGAGAGGATGTCACCAGCCGTCCAGGAAAGGTGAGGGTTATGCTGCTTTAGCCAAGGGTGTCCCAGAATGATATCTGCAGTTGATCCGTCCAGAACCAGCAAGGAGATTCTTTCATAATGGGTCACACCTATGTGAAGGGTAAGGGATGGTGTGCAGTGGGTAATAATACCTCTTCCGAGAGGTTTCTCCAGGATGGAGTGCACATTCATCGTCTGGCAAAGGATTTGCGGGATGTGGAACTGGCAGACGTTCATTCCATCCGCTCGCAGCAGCTAAGGTGCGGAATTTCACAGAATACTCCGAGACGGAGGATCTTCCTTGCTTCAGGTGATATAACTGGTCATGCACCGAAAGGGAATTTGTAGACTGACCGAATACCTCCTTAAAATGGGCC
>NW_015549814.1:0-323 GCF_001515605.1 Sinocyclocheilus anshuiensis
TGTTTTGGATTGCTTGGGTGTGACTGGACTGTGGTTCAATACCGTTTTGTCCGATAAGCAGCCCGACATATCTAACTTTGGTTTTGCACCATTGTCCTTTGTGGAGGGCGATCTTTGCTCCTGCTGTTGTCAGCTGGTTCAGGACGTGATCGATTTCTTTGAGGTGGTCTGCCACATTTGAGCTTTTCAGAAGAACATCATCCACGTAAACGAGGTTGCCCCTCGTTCTGGCATCAGGGCATGCTTTGTTCAGGAAGATGTTGAATTCAGCTGGTGAGTTGGCATAGCCAAAGGGACACCGTGTGAAGGTGTATTGTCGATTG
>NW_015549814.1:562-827 GCF_001515605.1 Sinocyclocheilus anshuiensis
ATAGTCGATAGTGGGCCGCCATTTGCCGTTGGGTTTCATGACTGGCCATATCGGAGCAGAGTATGTGCTGTTACAGGCCTTTTCCAGCATGGAGTCAACAATTTCTTGCACTGGCTCATATGACGCTATTGGAATCTTGTACTGTCGCACAAATGTGGGTGGTGCATTTGGGCTCGTCGGGATACGCACACTGTGGATGTTGGTCAGGCCGCAGTCCAGTGTGTCCTTTGCGAAGGAGTCCTTGTACTTGTACAGAACCTCTTTG
>NW_015549815.1:0-2126 GCF_001515605.1 Sinocyclocheilus anshuiensis
AACGATTCGTTCACGAACGTAACATCACTACTGTTCGGTCGGTCCCGAATTATTTTATATTTGCCTGTAATTTTTTTTTTTTTTTTGAACGAATTTGAGTCGTGACACGTCAACAGAGAACAAAAACTGAAATGTGAACACAGGAAGGGTCAGATGTGATCTGCGAGGTCCTGCAAACATACGGACAAAATCAGGTAAGAAAAAGACTCTTTATTACCTTTCAAAAATAGTATACAAGTATAACGTTACCAGAGTTTATAAATGGGTAAAGGACATGTAACTGTGTGTGTGGCTTTATCACAGATGCTAAAGTTAGATGCTCATCTGATGTTGTTGTGTGTTGCTGGTAATTTGTTCATGTCTGTCTTTTAGAGATTTTTCACATTTTTCTGATGTGAATGCCATGCATTAGGTGTGTTTTTAACCATATAATGGTCTCAAAGATAACATACTCTGTTCGTTTTTTCTGAATATGTAATCGCAAATGTCGGTACAATTTAAATGAATTAAGATTGTTTAAAGCAGTGGTTCTCAAAATGTGGTACGAGTAGCACTAGTGCTACTCAGGCTCCCTCTAGTGGTACGCAGAGGAATCACTAAATTAAATATAAATGAATGTTAATTAACATTGTAATTTAATCTTTATTTGAGTACAGTTTATTTTATTTTTTTTACTTTTGGTACAACACTTTAATTAATCATTATTTAATTTTTTTTTTCTATCTAAGAACGGTGCAGTGTTAATGTTCAAACTGTGTATTTACAATGTTAAAGTGACTGACAACAATAAATATTCTTAGGAATAAAACTGCCTCGTTTTTGAACTGTGCAGAGCTGTAGCTGAATATTTAGGCCTACTACGCTACTGAAATCGAATGTCGGTCATTATGGTGGTACTGGGAGAGCCAAATATTTTCTGAAGTGGTACTTGGTATAAAAAGTTTGAGCACCACTGGTTTAAAGGAATGGTATAAAAAGAAATACTGCTTTTTAAGAACTCCGTAAACCATTTCTTCTTTCCCCTTGTAGAGTCATCAAGGATCCAGCTTATTATTGGTAAGGACTTGTTCATCTGCTTCATTGCACTGTCACTTCTGGTAGAGATTCATTGACCTTTTGTGATAGGTTTTGATTTTACTTAGTTTAATAAAAATGTACTTAATTTGATTTTACTTGTTGTACTAAGTACACTGTATAGTTAGGATTTTTTGTCTCGTCGCTACGGCCGGGACACGGCATCAAACAGTATGTGAGGGGCGTAACATCTGCGTCTTGAGGTATTCGGCCAATCACAACGCATTGGATAGCTGGCCAATCACAGCACACCTCGCTTTTTCAGACCGATGAGCTTTGTAAAAATTGACGCTTCAAAAAGGCGGGGCATAGAGGAGAAACGATGTACAGTATGTGGAAAATAATGTGTTTTTTTAACTTTAAACTGCATAAACACATTTTGTTACACCAAATACACCAAATGTTCTTTTTAGCAGCATCATATGACCCCTTTAACATTTTAATTTAATCTTTATTTAATTAAAAAAAAAATTCTATCTGTATGTAAGCACAGTGCAGTGTTAATGTTCAAACCGTGTATTTACAACGTTAAAGTGACTGACAACAATAAATATTCTTATTAGGAATAAAACTGCCTCGTTTTTGAACTGTGCAGAGCTGTAGCTGAATAGTTAGGCCTACTACACTACTGTATTTTAATGTTGGTCATTATGGTGGTACTTGGAGAGCCAAATATTTTCTGAGGTGGTACTTGGTGTAAAAAGTTTGAGAACCACTGATCTAGAGAGTCCAGATAATTGTGCTGCAGTGCTTATATTGAGGTTGAGCGAAAAACCTAGGACTAGTTAAACGAAATCCTGCTTTTTAAGAACTTCTCAGTAAACCATTTCTTCTTTCCCCTTGTAGAGTCCTCAAGGATGCAGCTTATTATTGTCAAATTGGTAAGGAATTGTTAATCTGCTACATTGCACTGTGACTTCACAAAGTGAAGTGACATGTGGCCAAGTATGGTGACCCATACTTGGAATTAGTGCTCTGCATTTAACCCATCCAAAATGCGCACACACAGCAGTGCACACACACACACACACACACACACACACACACACACA
>NW_015549816.1:0-135 GCF_001515605.1 Sinocyclocheilus anshuiensis
GATGATTTTCTCAGTATTTTGATTTTTTTTTGCACCCTCAGATTCAAGATTTATAAATAGTTGTATCTCGGACAAATATTGTCCAATCCTAACAAACTATACATCAATGGAAAGCTTATTTGTTAAGCTTTCATA
>NW_015549816.1:408-907 GCF_001515605.1 Sinocyclocheilus anshuiensis
CCCGAACAAAAACACACGAGAACGGGACGGAGAAACTTGCGGTCTCTTATGTAAACAGATGCATATGAAAAATAATGCGATCATCAGCAATGGCAGCATATACATGAAAACTACATAATGTTACGGAGTAAAATGTTGATCCAGGAAGTGGTATATGTCTGTGCAAGCTTTGGAGGTGTTGATAGAAGCGATTTACTGGATTTATGCTTTGATAATCGTACTGAATATTACCCAGATGTAGTTTTTGATAAAAATGTGATTTTCTCACCTTTTTGCTCAAAATTATGCATTTTTATGAAACCTACCTATATTCAAGTGTTGATAAAAAAAAGAATGCTTTAAGCTAGAATAAAACTTTATTTTGGTGTATTGCATATTCAAATATTCATACACCAAAATATTCTGGAGGCCATCAAATTTTAGTGAAAATCATCACTACACAGTGGCTGGCAACTTTTTTCAAAAATGCTGGCGGGGGAAATATAGACTTTGTTTTAAT
>NW_015549816.1:1092-5745 GCF_001515605.1 Sinocyclocheilus anshuiensis
TTGAATTTTTTTTTTTTTTTTTTTTTTTGTAAAGACGTCTATGAAAAACACATCAGCATTAAGAAAACTGCAGTAAAAAATGAAAACCTGAATGTTGCAGAAATACAGCTAACAATTCTGTAAACCACAAAAAAACTATTCCAAATGATTTTGCAGCATTCTAATTAAACTATCTGGGATGGATTTACAGGGGCTTTAGTAAAATGTAGGAATATTCAAGAAGAGTTTCAGAGGACTATTCAGACATCAACCTTTCTGAATATATATAGTCAAACTGAATGCACTCTGTCCTACCGTCTCCTCATTTTCAGTTTCTCTTCACTTTCTTTTAGAACAAGAATAACAAAATTTAAAAAAAAAAGGAATCACTAGCAGAAACTCAAAAAAACAAAAAAAAAAAAGCCACTGCACAAAACAAATCCCAGCTGGGTCCGTCACTTTTTTGGGTCCCCTTGAAACATTTCCGTTGTGGTCCGTGCTACTTGCAGCGCGTTTCTTCATTTGCATGTGTTGTGAGGATTTGCAGCGTGTGTTGTCAAACTGATTACGATGTTTTCTTAATTTGCTGGTGTTTTTTCAATTTGCACGTGTTTTCTTAAGTTGCAGTGCGTTGAGCTTTCTCGGCCACCGTACTAATCAACCTAATTAACAAAACGAGAACAGGAACATGACCAAATAAGGGAACAGAAAGAGGGGCAAAACATGACACAGACAGTCCATGATCCTGACAACTACAATGTTTATTTTCAGTATATGTTAAAACTTTAAGAATGTAATCAGAGGCGGACTTACCCATTATGCAAAGGTAGGCGACCCCCTTGGGCCCCCAAAAGCCAAGGGCCCCCTAAATGGTTATTTGGTATAATGTGATTGATTGTCTTTTTCTTGTCTTTTTCTTTTGTGGTGACAATTATTATTTTTGTTTTCATGGGGATATAAAAATAATAATGTGCATTTATGTGGTGAGCATCTTTCCTTCTTAAACTTCTGTTAGGCAAACTGAATCCCCCTTTTATTAGAATTTGTTAGAAAAATACGAGACGGTTATAGTTTAATTTGGAATTAAATGTTTAGGCCCTGTCAATTACTCTGTTTCTTTGCTTACTGACCCTGAAACGATAGATACTTATCATGTGCAAAATCTAAAGCCTTGGCATGGATATGTCAAGTCGTAAATGGAGGGGTGCATATGTAACAGTCACAAACCTGTTAGCATGTTTTTTATATTGTAGTTGTACTACCCACCATGAGGGGGCAACATGGAGCTATACTCTTAGATATAAAATGGGTGTAGGGAGTAGAAGAAGTCAGATTCGTAATGGAGGGAAGTAAGCATGGTTTATGGCTCCAAACAATCACTTGTCCTGATTGAGAAACCTTGAGTTTTATGCTCAATCTGAAGTAAGCATTGTTGCTTGTTTTGTATTGATTGAATGCTTTTGGGTAATTTATGGGTAGTTATTTTTCTAATGTGATTTATTTCATTTTATTTAGAAGGACTCCACATTCTGTGGGATTTATCCCTATATTCATATGCCTGTTTTTGACCTGCATCATAAGGATGACTTTAAAGTGAAAATGTCCTATGGTCTGACTGTGCTGTCAATTCTTAATTATCTTATTAAAATCTGGAACTGAATCCTGCCTCAGGTGTCCTTACTGACACACCAGTGTGAACACAACACTACCTGGACTAGTGCACATACAATTATAATTAATAATTTCCCACATAACCTACTTTCCATCATGTACACTGTCCAGATAATTTTTGAAAATCTGTTATAGAAATATGTTCCTAAACTGTAACGTAAGCATATGCATTTCATAAAAGTAATATGACTGAAACACAGCATGAATGGTACTTTTAATGTTTTTTTTTTCACATCATTTGTATAAACATGAATCTGATTGTCTTTGTTACTGTAGCACTTCTTCTTTAGTAAAATAAGATGATTGTAGTATATTACAATTCATATAAATCATTTTATCATTATTTTTATGTTTGTAGGTAAAGAGACAATGTCCACATGAACTAAGGAAACATTGAGAAACCCAAAACCAGTGTGGCATCAATGCCACATTCATTAAAATGCCACTAGAAAATTGTATTTTGTGTGTGTGTGTGTGTGTGTGTGTGTGTGTGTGTGTATATATAATGTTTTATTTACATTGTATATAATTTCTATTATGTATTATTTGTAGCAAATAATAAAATAAAACACATATATCGGACACTCATCAGAGGAACAAGTAACAGCATCAGAGAACCACATAGACGAGAAGCCTCAGATACCTTCACTTGATCTGGGACCCACTTATCTGTGAACAGGAAATATAATGTGACAGTGAATTGTAATGTATTCACAGCAGAAATCATCAGAAACCTTCATTTACAAATGACTAAAATAAACAAAATGTTCACCTGGGTTCCCTTCAGACAACATAAGAGGACCCATGGATATGGAAGCACTGTCATGGAAATCCACAGACCTGTGCTCTCTCTGCTGGTGTCCAGAGTTACAGTCCTAAAAAGGAAAAACAGAAAACATGAAACAGGTGTGCACAAAGTGTGAACAGATCATGCTTTTGAACTTATCGCATGCGCAAAAGAAAGATACAAACAGGTTTTCCAGGTTTTCACAACAAAATCCACCCAATTGCTTCTCAAAACTTGCCCAAAACTAGCCTAATTGCATTCTGGGGGGTAAATATCGCATTAGTGGGGTCGCTTCAACCCATGCAGTTGAATAACTACCCGCGGCAACAGTGGAAAAAGTAGCCAAATTCCGTGGGAAAACTGTGGACGTGGCAACAGTTGCGCAGCTTACTAACACGGAGGACATAAAGTAAGGGATTATGCTTTTATTTATCATACGATCCGCCGCAGAACCCAGTGAAATTATGCACAGGCACTGGGCAGTATGAAAAATAAAGACAAGGATGTGACAGAAGAGAGCAGAGTTTTGAAACTTATGATTCGAGCCCTCATGTTTTGCTTGTATATAGAGTTGTCACTGTAATACTTTAGAGTTCTGACACATCACCGTACTTCCACTGACTACCTTTCGCAACTGTCTTGATAACTTTGGGTATGTAAAATCTTTGAAGTGACTCCCATGAGCACAGAATCATGATGAATGTTGATCTAGAGTGACGTGAAATTCGCATGAATTTTGATGACTGTTCACACTGCGTCGCATTGCAAAACATCGGATCTGTATCGCATTTAGTACCACATATGGAAGCGGTACAAATCGGAAATGAAAAGTTCAGATTCAGATGTGGTTTGTGCTGTTCACACTGTCATGACAAAAACAGATCTGAGTCACATGTGAGCAAAAAAAAGTCAGATGTGGGCCACATTTGCCTGCAGTGTGAACATAGCCTTAGTTATTAAACCTCAACACCATAGACATAAGGGTGATGTTTTCCTGCCGATATTTAGCGTATGATTAAAGCAGGTTATCAATGGCAGATTCGGAAATCATTACAACTTTTAAACTCACTGTTGAGCAGCGATTGCTTGACAGAAGGCAAAGGTGAACAGCACAGTGCAGGTAAAGCTTAGTGGAGTTTGCAGTGAAGACAAACATCCTGAAGGAGAAACGGCTGGATGTCGAGACGCCGTTCTGCAGCAGCTCCACTGTGTCGTCATTTGTATTGGGACACCTGAGAATAGCAATTATGACGATAAACAAATCCAATTTTGATTTCAATAGAGAAATAAAACCCTAAAGGGATTTCTGGTAAATCATGACATTTGCATTCCATGTGCAAACAAAAATGAAATCAGGAATAGAAACAGCTTTACTCTGTGACGATGAGATCCCAGCGGAGACTGTAATCAGGATCATTCACAGGGGTAGCCCAACACGTCTCCATAACTGAGGCAAACTGGCGGCTGTCAACCCCCTCAACACGAACTTCCACATTCATCTTCTGGTCGAGCTATGCATCCACTCTACCAGTGAAGGGCCGGGTAAACTCATCATCCTCATATGGAGTCATCCGAACCTGATATCTGCCTTCACCAGCGGGGAGCTTCTTGTGCACAATGCTGTTAATATAATGAACAGATTGGTTTTAAAATTATTGTTTTAAGGGTAAAATCAGGGCTCGAATTGAGGGGGGATGCCATACCCCTGGTTGAAAAAAAATGACAAAAAGCATCTCCTCAGTAAAACCACCATCCCCCCTTACCATCCCCTTTAGACTAATAATGTGTATTATGTCAAACATATCATGCAAATGAAATGTTAAAATTCTCTACGTATGATAATTCACGAACTAAATAATGGCGATTGGCCAATCAGAACGCTGTACTGTAACAAGCTGCCACAAGCGGAAGCAAGTTTTCGTAATTTTTCTCACAAAATGGTTCAAGCGCAACTTTTGAAGTTCTTTAAAAAGACGACAACTGAAGGTATGATTTTTCCTTGATTAGAATTTAAAGACATTCCCCTGACATATGTTATTGTGCTTTATGTGATTGTGAGGGACTGAGAGACAATAGCAGAGCTGATATTATCGAGTCATCGACTTTGCATTGCAAAAACCAAACAAAAACACATCTTGAGAGTCCAAAAGCATTCACTGCGCGATGAAGCCTATTAGGCCATGTCCACACGTACACGGGTATTTTTATAAACTGAG
>NW_015549817.1:0-145 GCF_001515605.1 Sinocyclocheilus anshuiensis
CATCTTGCACAAGAAAGGCACACGAGTGTCGTTCAGTTTTGAGTTTTGAGAAAATTATACTGAGTAAGTGCACAGTATAGTAATTTTACTTTTATTATGCCTAGACTATATGGTAATATTATTTGTGGTTGATAGTGTTAAAATG
>NW_015549817.1:377-807 GCF_001515605.1 Sinocyclocheilus anshuiensis
CCATTCAGAATCTTAGAGTAAGTGTGCATTCACTATTTTACAGATGTTACTTTCATTTGATTTATTTGCTGTATGGTACACTATTTTTTGCTATGTGGTAATTGTGTTCTTTGTTTCGATAAATTAGTACTAGTATCAGTGAACATCATAATAATGTTAATAATGTAGTTTGTGTAAACAGCATGCTTGCTTTTTATTTCAGATGTGAGAATAACAGTGTAAAAGAACCAAAGAGACCCAAAGCAAAGCAGCCCACTTGGTCATGGAAAACAGAGACTGATGTTGACATGTTCCACAGGCTCTGAGATTCCTGCCTGCACAGGAACCTGGACCACAGCTAAGACCGTGTGATGCACACACTCCTATGAGTCTCTTCAAAATATTTTTCAAGTTTCCTGCCGCTGTTTTGGATATTTTGGATATTGCACCC
>NW_015549818.1:0-208 GCF_001515605.1 Sinocyclocheilus anshuiensis
TAAAAGGCCCCTCTTGCCACCTCATACATTTATACGATTTTTTAACAAAATAAACAACTTGCATGATTTATTTTCACACAAAATCTGTTGCTCCATTAATGTTCAATACTACGTATATATTTTTTCTACAATTTATACATTTTAGGCACAGTGAATGGCACATTTTTTCTTAAGGTGGGCCTTTAGCCCCGTTGTACCCTATATATAT
>NW_015549818.1:405-540 GCF_001515605.1 Sinocyclocheilus anshuiensis
CGTATGGGGGTCTGTTTCACAAGACAGAGACCTTACACATATATTGAAAAGGTCACTGCTGTAGGAAGCTCAGTGTATGTAGGTCCAATTGTGAGTTTGTGTCGATCAAAGCTTCGGCTGTCTATGCAATATAAA
>NW_015549819.1:0-2997 GCF_001515605.1 Sinocyclocheilus anshuiensis
GAGTAGCAGTCAGAAATTTTAGTCTCAGAAAAAGAATAATAATAACTAGATAAAAAAGTTAGTCACGACAAACTTTAAGTTGGCTTGAGAAAGCCGGACCAGAAAGTTTGAAAAAGTTTGAAAAGATTAAAAAGTTTAGGATGTTTAAAAAGTTTTAAGTTTGATGGTTTTCAGTCTGAAATAGCAAAGTTTTAATATTTTGAAGGCAATACAGTCTGTCAGAGATGATAGATAGATAGATAGATAGATAGATAGATAGATGTAGATAGCATGTTGCTAGCATGATTAGTAAGTGACTAGCATGTCGCTAGCATGATTAAAATGTGACTAGCATGTTGTTAGCATGACTAACAAGTGACTAGCATTTCGTTAGCATGATTAGTAAGTTACTAGCATGTCGCTAGCATGATTAACATGTGATTAGCATGTTGTTAGCATGATTAACAAGTGACTAGCATGTCGTTAGCATGATTAGCAAGTTACTAGCATGTTGCTAGCCTGTTTCTAGCATGGTTTAGTAAGTGACTAGCATGTCGCTAGCATGATTAAAATGTGACTAGCATGTTGTTAGCATGACTAACAAGTGACTAGCATTTCGTTAGCATGATTAGTAAGTTACTAGCATGTCGCTAGCATGATTAACATGTGATTAGCATGTTGTTAGCATGATTAACAAGTGACTAGCATGTCGTTAGCATAATTCGCAAGTTACTAGCATGTCGCTACCATGATTCTAGCATGATTAGCAAGTGACTAGCATGTTGCTAGCATCATTAGCAAGTGACTAGCATGTTGCTAGCATGCTTCTAGCATGATTAGCATGCTACTATCAAGTTTGCTAGCATGATTAACATCTGACTAGCATGTTGTTAGCATGATTAACAAGTGACTAGCATGTCGTTAACATTATTAACAAGTTACTAGCATGTCGCTAGCATGTTTCTAGCATGATTAGCAAGTGACTAGCATGTTGCTAGCATCATTAGCAAGTTACTAGCATGTTGCTAGCATGTTTCTAGCATGATAAGCATGCTTCTATCATGTTGCTAGCCTAATTAACAAGTGACTAGCATGTCGTTAACATTATTAACAAGTTACTTGCATGTCGCTAGCATGTTTCTAGCATGATTAGCAAGTGACTAGCATGTTGCTAGCATCATTAGCAAGTTACTAGCATGTTGCTAGCATGATTAGCATGCTACTATCACGTAGCTAGCATGATTAACATGTTACTAGCATGTTGTTAGCATGATTAACAAGTGACTACCATGTCGTTAGGATGATTAGCAAGTTACTAGCATGTCGCTAGCATATTTCTAGCATGATTAACCAGTGACTAGCATGTTGCTAGCGTCATTTAGCAAGTTACTAGCATGTTGCTAGCATGATTAACAAGTTACTAGCATGTTGTTTGTACGTTTCTAGCATGATTAGCATGTCGCTAGGATAGATAGATTTGTAGCATGATTAAGATATCGCTAGCATGTTCTAGTTCATGTTTCTAGATAGATAGATAGAAATAGTCATACGATACATAGATAGATAGATAGATACATAGAAAGAAAGAAAGAAAAAATAGTCAGATGATTGATAGATAGATAGAAAGAAAGAAAGAAAGAAATAGTCAGATGATAGATAGATAGATAGAAAGAAAGAAAGAAAGAAAAATAGTCAGATGATAGATAGATAGATAGATAGATAGAAAGAAAGAAATAGTCAGATAATTGATAGATAGATAGAAAGAAAGAAAGAAAAATAGTCAGATGATAGATAGATAGATAGATAGATAGATAGATAGATAGATAGAAATAGTCAGATGATAGATAGATAGAAAGATAGATAGATAGAAGCAGACTGAAGATAGATAGATAGATAGATAGATAGATAGATAGGTTTGAATCCGTTTGAATGTGTTAGAAATAGTACTTAGAAAGGAAGTCTGAGTGAGTCTAATGGGCTTCAGTGTGTTTAGATTTGAATTTTGACAGTTGGAGTTTGACCGAATGTTCAGATGAGCAGAGACTTTTCAATTCAAGTCTATGGGATTTTTAATATTTAATTTTTATGAAAACCATAAGTCCGATCAGTTAGAAAAGATATAGCACACTCGGTCAGATGAGTCTGAAGAGCTGGGCTGAGTTTGGAGTCTGTAGAGTTAAAGCTCTAGGAGGAGATAGAGTTGATCGTTTAGGATCAGAGGAATAATAATAATAAGTTTAAATAGCTTTTCAGTAAGTTGGCTTTCACAAGCCAACTTAATAGGAAGTTTATATAGCATTTAAGTAAGTTGGCTTTCTCAAGCCAACTTAATAACTAGAAACTAAAGTTCGAAGACGAACTTTGATGTTGGCTTGGCGGCTGTGCCAGCGCAGCCTCGGGGCAAAAGAACCAGAGTACTTGTGTGTCCAGCGTCCTCGAGCTGCCCCGTTGCAAAAAAACGTACAACAGCATTTTTCTATGGACCCTTGCTATTTTCTATTGTAATAAAAGGCTATTGCTAAGATGTTGCTATGCGGTTGCTAGGGTATCACCCAAAATTCATGCTTCAAAACCTAGTTATCGTGTCATTAATTTGGCCAAGGCCACCAAAATATAAAATATAAAAGTCATCGTGTGAGCCACACTGGTCAAAATGTTTAGTTGTTTTTTCACCATGACAGTCAACCATGGAAATGAAGGTTTTATAAAAAAATCTGATATTTGTTGAGAAGAGTCAATAGTACATAAATAGTACATAGAAAAAAAAGTATATGAACATTTGTATTTTTTGTATTTATTTATTTTTGTACGAATGCATTACATGCAAGTGAAATCTTGCTTGTCCAATTACTGAACATACTGAACATTTTATGTTACCACAAATACACAAAAATACTTATTTTGAATACTTCAAAAATTATTCTTGCTGGACATCCTGTCGCTCTTGTTGGTCAGGCCAAAGATTTTCATCAACATCACATCTGATGTTTTCCATTGCCATGCACCGGGGAAAAAATC
>NW_015549819.1:9358-11449 GCF_001515605.1 Sinocyclocheilus anshuiensis
AGTAAGTTGGCTTTCACAAGCCAACTTAATAATAATAATAAGTTTAAGACGGATTTCAGTAAGTTGGCTTTCTCAAGCCAACTTAATAATAATAATGTTTAAGACGGATTTAAGTAAGTTGGCTTTCACAAGCCAACTTAATAATAATAATAAGTTTAAGACGGATTTCAGTAAATTGGCTTTCACAAGCCAACTTAATAATAAGAAGAAGTTTAAATAGCATTTCAGTAAGTTGGCTTTCACAAGCCAACTTAATAAGAAGAAATACCATAACAGTATGATGTTTTATGCCAAGCCAACATAAGAAGTTTACATAGCATTTCAGTAAGTTGGCTATCTCAAGCCAACTTAAGTTTAAATAGCATTTCAGTAAGTTGGCTTTCTCAAGCCAATTTAACTAGAAGCTAAAGTTAGTGAACTAGCTTTGATGTTGGCTTGGCAAAAGAGCCAGAGTACTTGTGTGTCCAGCGTTCTTGAGCTGCCCTGCTGCAAAAAAAACTTACAACAGTATTTTTCTTGGACCCTTGCTATTTTCTATTCTGACAAAAAGCCTAGGCTATGACAACAGCTTCAACAGAGTTGGCTAGCTGTATGTGAAATAAGTCATGCCTTTTATTTTATTTTCCTTTTTGCTATTTGAAAGTCCTGTCACCGAAGCGTTGTGGGCAACGACACAGAAGGTAACTGAAACAATGCGGTTTAACTCAAACCATAGTGCTTGTACCCCTAATGATCGCCTTGTGTAGATGATGCAGTTACACAATGGATGTGTCTCTTTTCAAGTAAATTATGAGTACTATTATATGCACAATATGAAATAGATTACTGAAAAAAGTGAAGGGAAACTATATTAGTTATGTCTGACAACTTGAGAAATATATTGTCAATACAATTCAAATTAAGATAAAAAAGTAATGGTCTATCAGTATTTAGGAGATTACAGTTTTTGCATACTTAATATTGCACTTCATTAAAGGTTATGAAAATATAATGAATTTATATGCGTTTTTATTCAGTCACTTAAATTAAACATTTTCAAAGTCTTTGAACAGATCTTGAAGGATTTGTTATCCTGTGGCTCCCTCGTGTGGACAACATTAGCATTATGGCCTTCATCTCTGAACAACATTAAAGCCAATATTTCTTGAATGATTACAAATGTTTAATGATTAGTTTACTGATAATATACCCACATTAAACTCGAATTTACTGATTCTGATTCAGATTTATTTCTCAACAGTTTATGTTCATGTGAGACATAAACGAATGTTTTCGATTATATTTGCCAAGCTATCATGTATTTTGAAATAATCTTGTCTGTGTTTGTCCAAGAGAAGTCTTTCTTATTGAGAGAAGGAGAGGATGAATGCGGTCGAGTAGGGGCAGGCTGCGGACCTGGAGCAGGCAGATCTACGGGCCAGACAGTTTCACGGCCCAGGCAGTTTTACGCCCCTGTTGTTCCTGACGCGTCCAGTAGGGGGAGGCTGTACAGTATGAGCCATCAGAACAAAAGCGACACGAATAAGAGGTATGTTAAATAATCGCTAAAGTTATTATTGTTCAGCAATCGTGCAACGTTGCAACATTTATAGTTAAATGATTAGCTAAGAGTCGATGTCAATTAATTTTAATATATTAGATATAAATGTCTATAGTCGTATTAAAGTCTAAAAATGTCTATAAATGTACTTATTGACGGTCAGGTAGATGTAAGTAACGTTAGTAACATTGCATGTAACGTTATACTATTTGTTTTCTTTGTTTAAAGAGCTCAGACTTTTGTGTGTGTGCTAGCTATTTTGATTGTTTCTCTTGCAGATGATGCAAAAAATGTTCACATTATTTTATATCATCTGTAGTTTATTTGAGACTTTTTAGAGAGTTTCTTCATTTCATATTTGAATGGCAAGAAGCTATCCAATGCGTTGTGATTGTCCGAATACCTCAAGTGTGAGACGGAAATGTTACGCCCCTCACATAACTGTGATGATGCCCTGTCAGGCCGGAGCGATGATTCAAAAACATGGAAACCCATTATAAACGAGGCATTCGTTGCATCCAGTGGGTACATAATTATGGATTATAATGACT
>NW_015549819.1:11461-13565 GCF_001515605.1 Sinocyclocheilus anshuiensis
TGTTGATGCCGTGTCCCGGCCGGAGCGACGAGACAAAAACATTAAAACCCATTATAAACGGGGCATTTGTTGCATCCAGTGGGGACATAGTTACGCATTATAATGACTTATACTGTCTTTTTACGCGTTGCGTTGCATTGCGCCGTGTAAACATAAAACTCTGTCTGCATTTGTGATCAGAGAAATGACAAAGCGCCAACCACGCTAGCATCCACCTGTAGCTTAAAAGGCATGTCAAAATTTGTGCCTGGCAATTCGATGATATGTCTTTGTGACACCCAAGTGTCCTGAACACGCATGTTCATGGGCCAATTCCAAAATCTGATTACGGTAAGCTTCAGGTAACAATTTGGAACGCAGTTAAAAATTTAGCCTCTGTGGAACGTGGTCTCCACCAACGCATGAAAACTTCATCCCAAAAATAACCCACCGTCATCTGAGGGACTAGGGCCTTGTCTACAGTACCACCAATACATGTAGCAAGTGATGGATCAGAATGTTATGCAGCAGCTAACTGTGTTCTATTCACTTTTAAAGTGGTAAAGTGGTGAAGGTTACCTTCACTACTCATGCCATTTGATTCTGACGATACAGGACTGATGTAAAGTTCACTCTCTACCGTCTGTGGGGAAGACAGAAATGAATCAGAGAGAGATCGATCATATTTTCAAATTTCTGAGATTGAGCACGAGTTATGGCGCATGCTGGGAACGTAGCAGAAAACTGCATAAGACCATTTTGAGTAGACCAATCAGGCTCTTCAGACACAATTGGAGAAGGAAAGACTTTGCCACCTGCTAAATCATTTCCTAAAATCATGCTTACCCCTTCAACAGGCAATTGTGAGCGCACACCAATGTTCACTAAACCAGAAACAAGATCAGACTTTAAATGAATGCTATGCAGTGGATCTGAGATGCAGCCCAATTCAATCCCACAGACTAGTACATTAGAACCAGTGTACGAGTCAGCAGAGAACGGAAGTACACTGTCCAAAATTAAGGACTGCGCTGCTCCCGTATCTCTAAGCATCAGAATTGGCTTAAAATCAGAATCTTTAGAGAGAGCTACCGAGCTCTTCATTACAAATGGACTAAAAGTACTCGGGCCAGATTGTAAACTTAAGGCACTCTCAGGAACGTCATTGACGAACACTACGCTCTTAGACTTAATAGCAGAAGTTTTCTGTTTCCAGGCTTTGCAATTTGCAATGAGATGCCCTGGGTCAAGACAGTAAAAACATACCCGCTTATCTTCGTTTTTCTTTGAGCCTTGCGAAATAGGTTTAACAGAGTTAGCCACTAACAAATTCTTAGCGGCTTTCTCCTCTGAGGAGGAAGTTTTAATGGAACGCACAGAAGGAAAGACCGTTCTGTGTGTAAGCACATACTCGTCTGCCAAAACTGCCGCCTCAGCAAGCTTACTCACTTTTTGTTCATTTAAATGAACTATGACACCTTCAGGAACACAACTCTTGAAATCCTCCAGCAACAAAAGTTCCTGAAGTCCTTCAAAAGCCGTGACTCTGCTTGCTAAGCACCACTTCTCAAACAGTACCCGCTTTACTCTTGCAAACTCCGTGAAAGTTTGGCTAGGCAGCTTTGAGCACAGCCTAAACTTTTGCCTGTATGCTTCATAACAGCGTCATAATCTAACGAACTCTCAACTGGCAACGCCGCACATGCCTCTTGAGCTTTGCCAGCAATATTGCTCTGTACCAAAAGAGACCATAAATCACTTGGCCAGTTAAATTTTGTGGCAATACGCTCGAATGCAGTAAAGTACGCATCCACTTCACCTTCACGAAAGGGAGGGACCAATTTTACGTACCTACTCACATCAAAATCTGTCTCTCTCGGCGCAGAAACACTGGAAGAGGGAGGATGAGACCTAGGCGATGGAACCGGACTACTATGAATAGTCTGAGCTTCGAGATCCAACTTTCAAAGCTTAATATCTCGGTCTGCCACAATTTCCAGAGCTTTCAACTTTAACAGCTGAGTTTCATGCTCCTGCTTCTTAAGCTCGAGATCCAATTCTTTTAAACGAAGCGCAATCAAAGGATCAGAACTCAAATTTCCTCCTTTACCATGAAAGGAAATAG
>NW_015549819.1:13708-16242 GCF_001515605.1 Sinocyclocheilus anshuiensis
ATGCAGCTTCCCCACCAACGTTAGAATCTACTGGCAAAATACCTGCTTGGACAAGCTTTCGGTACAACTCATCTTTGATGCCTTGTTTCTTTGCCTCCTTGTTGACAGGAATATTTAAAAAACTCCGCAACCACAATCAGATCTTTTTTTCTACACCTGTCAAACTCTTCCACTGTCGGAGACAAAGTAAACTTGACCAAATCAAATTCCATAATTCAATTATAACATAAACGCTTCCTCACCTGCACAAGTTCTAAGCTGCCAAGAAACGTATGATAACTATGACAACAAAAGTCAGGTTATCAAACAAAGAACCAAACTAATATGTTCCACGAAATGATTAAACGAATATGTTCCACGAAATGATTAAACGAATGGACAAGCCCCCAATTTGTTATGTCCCGCATGAATCCAGGGGTATAGGCGGACGCAACAAAACAAATAATTTAAAGAGTGCTAGTCTGAGTCCTGTCACAGCACCACAAACCACAAATTACCATAAAGGTTTTTATTTGACAGCTCATGGAACAAATACAAAAGGTATATTCAAAATAATAAGAAAAAAAAAAGAAATAAAAGGGAAGCAATAATTTCAGGAGAGGGCAAGGCCAAAATAACAAACAAAACGATCTAACTAGATAATTTAAGCCTCTAACTAATCCAATAAAGAAAAGGAAAATAACAACAGGTTTGTATCCTAACTCCCTTCCTGGCCCCAAAGCAGGAGAAAACAGGATTCAACAAAAATGGCACCGACCTCCCTACAACTTCCAAATAAACCAAACAATATTAAACAAGTTTGTAAGCAACAGGCTGGGCAGGACAAAGACAGCACTCTGGAGAAAGCTCTTGGGGGAACGTTTTCTGAAACTTTGGTAGTTGCTGCTGTGCTTTTATGCTGGCTCACTCTTAACTGGTAAGCAGCTGCAGCTGGGGGCAATCAGCTACCTGCCAAACAGATTGAGTAGGAGGAGCCAAAGGGTTAACGGAGGGGAAAAAAGACACATTAAAGAAAACACAGCTTTTCTGATAAATCATAACAATAAAGACTACGTCTCCAGACGTAACAGTATTGAATGCATAAATCATACTATTTGACATCTACCATAAGTCAGAAATAAAATAATAGGTATTCTTTTCTGGTGTAATTTGTGTTTTTTTAGGATAATGCTTTCATGAAGGATGCCCTTGTGTTCCCTGCATGAACACAAGCCACCGGCCCAGATCATTATCTGTTATGTGTAAGATTTACATGGTGTAGCTCATAAGAATATAGTAATTATTAAACTTTGTGGTTTGGAGGGATTATGCAATTGTGCATTACACAAATGCATTATGTGATAATGCAAATGTGAAATGGATTGTCATAACACTTTTTTATACTCCCTGGCCATAACCATTGCGTATGCATCCCTATAGGTACTGAAGCCACTCTGAAGAGATATCCTCCTTCTAGTCTCCCTGTATAGTAATAAAAGCCTGGTTTTAGAGATGACCAGCACAGAGACATCTTTAGGTCCACAGCTAAGAAACGATTGCCATGTTCCTATGGCATATAACGTCGAGAGTATGCCCTCTACACTGTGCTGAACACTCCATTTAATTTCCCTCAGATTAGCTTTTCTATTTTCTTCATTAAAAGGTTGCTATAAAGTTGTTGTACTTTATTGCTGGTCATTGAGTTCTACCAATAAGATCTGAATACTAATCCTGTAACATTTCTGTTAGCTTGACATTGCTGTGATCAGATTGGTGAGCAGTTTGAGACAGAGAGGTATGTGTACTAGTTTCTGAACATCTTAATTTGGTCAGTTATTTCCACTGGCATTGAAGGGACTTCAAGAATGAAACAAACTGAGGCAACACAGCACAGATGAAAAATGCAATAAATCATCAGCATAGTCATAAGGCATCAATCAATCATGCCTTGTCATTGTTTTCATAATCACCTCAGTAAAATTCCCACATGGCAATATTCACATGTCTATTCTTGATAACCTACATTTAAACAATTTAAATGAAATTAAAACATTTTAATTATGAATCTGCCTGTTTATTGTCACTAACTAGAGTTGTCGTATTGGGGGGTCAGCAAATTAAAATGTTTTCTTTCTTTTGAAAGGCAAGGCAGTGGCCAAAAGAATTCAAAGTGGCTTTACACTTTTTCCCAAGCATTCTGCTCAGTCAGCACCTGTGCATTGGAGATCAGGAGCAGATTGATGCAATCCACTCTCACCTGACTTCAATTCTGGACAGCACACCCACAGTGACCAGATCAGATTCATCATGGATGTACTTTTTACAGAGGTAGGTCTCATGTGTGTAATGAATTTAACTCATTTTATCTGTAAGGGAATTTATTATTATTATTTTAGCTCAGGTTTTGAGAGGAATCGAATCTGAAGATTCGAAGTCAACCTGATTAGAACTGATTTCAAATTTGATAGTTTACACTTTATCAACTGTTCGTCCAGCGAGACGTTAACGTCCGTGTATCTTAACAATTTGAATATTTGTATTTTCCCTGGCCACAG
>NW_015549819.1:16741-21435 GCF_001515605.1 Sinocyclocheilus anshuiensis
GTTTTTTGATGAGAGGCTTAATAACAGCCAGTTTGAAGGTTTTGGGGACATATCCTAATGACAATGATGAATCAATAATAGTCAGAAGAGGATCTATGACTTCTAGAAGCACCTCTTTTAGCAGCTTAGATGGAATAGGGTCTAACATACATGTTGTTGGTTTAGATCAGTGGTTCCCTACCAGAAATTTCCTGAACGTTGAGAATTTTTTGCAGCGTATCGCGAGAGTGGGAACGTACAGACGTAACTTAAAAAAAAGACGCAGGAAAAAGAAAATGGCAAAGCGCCAGGGAGAAGATAAAAATGAATGCGCTAAAAAGAAAACAAGGACTTATTTGGACAGTTATCTTGAATTCGGTTTCATTGAAGCAATGGACAAGGTGAGAATTGAGTGTGTAATCTGTGGTGAGAGACTAGCGAATGAAAGCATGAAGCCCTGCAAACTAAGGAGACATCAGAGCACCAAACACCCACAGACGGTTGGTAAACCCAAAGAATTTTTCCTAAGGAAAAAATAACTTGTTATTTCAAATAGACCCCAGAACATCAGAGATGCTTTGACTAGAGCTGGAAATTAAAATAGGCAGGCGACGGTTGCATCATTTGAGTGCGCTTTCCTAATTGCCCAATCAAAAAAGCCACACACCATCGGGGAAACTCTGCTCAAACCCGCATGTGTGAAAATGGCAGAAATAATGTGGGGGGCACAGGTGGCTTCGAAACTAAAAACTGTACCTCTGTCCAATAATACAATAAAAGACAGAAACGACAGAATGGCGAATGATGTTGAGAACACGTTGGTTGAAAAGTTAAAGATGCACCCATTTTCTATCCAACTTGACGAAACGTCTACTGTGGCAGATGAAGCAGTCCTCATTGCATATATGCAGTACATTGAAGATGGCGAAATAAAACAGGACATACTTTTGTGAACTAATTTGTCTACAACAACACGAGAAGAAGATATTTTCCATGCGATTGACACGTACTTCACCAAGCATCACATTCCCTATAATAATTTAGTCGCATGCTGCACAGATAGAGCTGCTTCAATGATGGGAAAAAATAAGGGCTTCAATACACGTTTGAAGGAAAAGGTTCCCCGCTGTCTTGTGTTTCACTGTATGATACACCGTCAAGCCCTGGCCAGCAAACACTTCTCTGAGGAACTTAATGAAACGCTGAAGACAGTTGTAAAGATCGTTAACTTTATTAAAGCCCGTCCGGTAAACAAGGAAATCTTTGCGGAGCTGTGTGAAGATGAGGTGCATCAGACACTCCTCCTTCATACCGAAGTGCGCTGGCTATCAAGAGGCCAAGTGTTGGTTCGTTTTATTGAACTGAAAGAAAAAATAAAGGAGTTCCTGAAACTGAACAACGAGAAACTGTTTGACGAAATTACAGATGAATTTCTTATCAGAACATCATACCTGGCGGATATTTTCAGCCTCTATAATGAAACAAACAAGCGCATGCAGAGCGCGGATGCAAATGTGCTGGAATGCAAGGAAATTATTGACGCATTTGTGCATAAAGTGGACTTCAGGAAGAACAAGCTGATAAAACGAGACCTACACCAATTTCCTTCACTTCTCAAACAGACTGGGGGAAATTTACCTGAATCCTTGAGCAAAGAGTTCACACGTCACATGGAACGGCTACAGGAGGAGATGAAATCACGATTTTCGGATGTTGATGAACATGTCGCCAAATGCGCATGGGTAATGGATCCATTCACCGCAAAGGAGGAGGACGTGGAGTATTTAGAAGCGGAGGACGAGCTCTTGGATATCAAGTCTAATTCTCTTCTGAGGAGATTCTTTACCGAACACGGGTACAAACGGTTCTGGCTGGTGAAAGGACCCAACGTCGCACCCAAGCTTGCGCACCATGCTACAACCAGACTCATCCTGCCATTCGCCACAACATACCTGTCCGAAACTGCTTTTAGCTCTCTGGTAACCATCAAAACGAAGGCACGCAACAAGCTGGAAGTGCACAATGACTTTCGTCTGGCTGTCACGAAAATCATGCCTATAATATCCAATCTCTAGCCCTAGATATGCAGGCCCAGAGTTCACATTAAATAGTCTTTAACAATTAAATAAGGACTTAATTCAATCAGGACCACAAGAAAAGTCATGAAAAAACACGCATAACTTAAAATATTAAAATAGTTATTATGCAATGGTTATTGTTATGTTTTAATTGTATGTATGTTTTTAGTTTTTAGAATACAAAACAAAAAACACAATAATGCATTAATTCTCTGATTAAATGATATTCATGTTAATAGATTTTAATTTGCTCCTGTTTGTTCATCAGTTAAAAAGCAGAGCCTGAGAAGAAAAGTCTGTTCTTGTGAACCCTTGCATGTTGTTACAGGTTTTTAAGGTAATAAGTGAAATGGATAGATTTGTTTGATATTTACATTAACAGAATAAAATGTGCTGCTGTTATTTGTTCATCAGGTTTAGGGAAAAAAGTGGAACCTGTTGTTGGCAAAAAATCAATAGTTGCAGCTAATTGTTTGCATTCTGCCGTTTTTGCATTGATTAAAAATGTATACAACTGACTGTCACATTAAATGAAATGTGTCTGCTAGTGTGTTTGAATGGGGCGGGCAGTGTTGGGCAAGTTACTCTGAAAATTTAATCAAATTACTGGTTTCTCAGTGGGTGCGTCACTGAGTGGGGAGAACCTGTTTAATGTTTTGATCGGAACGGTAGAGCGGTGTTTTGACCCGCGACTATGCCGCCTCACAGTCACCCAGTTGCCCTGCTGTGGAGGCTCTGTTACCAGAACCTAACAATGTACAGGACTCGCTGAGCTAGTCGCATCCAAAGCCGTATCTAGAGCCCTCACATTCTTACTGTCCTCAATTAAAGTTTGGATGCGTGTCTCTAATTCTGAAATCTTCTCTGTCAGCCTAACTATTTCCCTGCATTTATCACATGTGAATCCCTCGTCACCGACAGAGAGAGATAAACTATACATGTGGCAAGTGGTGCAAACAATAATAGCAGGAGAAGAAGCCATTACTCACCGTGATTGATGAATGATTCTTACTTACCACAGTTGTTTGATGAACTTGTGAAAAAATAAATAAAACATGGTCAAACATGACATCCTGCCATTATTCACAAATAACCATTTCTTTGTACAACTATCCAACTTTTGTTTTTTTATCAGTGAGCGGGAGCATTTTGACAGGAGGACTGAACAACAATTAATAGAGAGTCATCAACGGGAGTCACCCTAGTTCATGTTTTTAATAAATGGTGTTAATAAATAATATTTTTGTACACAAAAAAAGTTGTCTCTTTCTTCTCAGATGGCTAAATGGCCCTTGGAATTTTAGAAAAGGGTGAATTGTGTTTGTCTTTATAAAATGCTTTATAGGACACTATTCTGTTGCTGTATGACAACCAGTAGTGAATACTAAAGCATAAATCAATATTAAATAAATATTTAATTGATGGTCCATATGATTACACTGTATGGCTGATGGGCATATATGGTTAATATCTGAATGTATCTTTATATATAAATTCACAACAACATATATCACTCCACCTCCTGTATATATGAAAACCTACAGTGAATATAATTAGGCTACAGTAGATCATGTATCATTACATTGTCCATTTGATCCAAATATGTGTATAATTATTTTTTTAATTCACTAATTACATGTGTAATGTTAATGTATTATTTTTTTCAAAAACACTAATTCAGTTGTCTTCTGTAGGCTATGTATGTGTAAATATTTACAGATATTTGAATTCGTAGTGCAGATCATCTGATATCTTAATGTAATGTTTATATTTAAATTCACACACACACACACACACACACACACAAAAAACTAAATTAGTCAATGTCTATGGACAGGACGGTTATTAATGAAGTTTCGAGCGTCGGTTTAATAATTTCGCCGTGTATCCTCCTCCCCCTACTGAACGCATCAGGAACAACAGGGCCGTGGAACTGTCTGGGCCGTAGATCTGCCTGCTCCAGGTCTGCAGCCTCCCCGTATAGTTCAATTGAAAGCAGTTGGCAACACTGGACTTGTCCTGCAGGGGGCGGTGTGCGATGTTCCGTTGTTAGCCGAGCGCCATTCATCAGCAGCAGAAGAAATAACCGGGAAATTGCGCTATTAACAGGTAAAAACAGTTTTAAACATCTCATCCTGCATTATTGTTGTTGTAATTTACATAATTTACTCAGATAAAGCATTAACATTAGCTTTGTTTTACTAATTAAATGTGTAATGTTAATGTATTATGTTTTTCAAAAACACTAATTCAGTTGTCTTCTGTAGGCTATTTATCAACAGTGAATATTTACAGATATTGTTAGTGCAGATCATCTGATATCTTAATGTAATGTTTATATTTAAATTCACAAAAAAAAAAAACTGTCAATTAGTCAATGTCTGTGGACGGGACGGTTATTAATGAAGTTTCGAGCGTCGGTTTAATAATTTCGCCGTGTATCCTCCTCCCCCTACTGGACGCATCAGGAACAACAGGGGCGTAAAACTGCCTGGGCCGTAGATCTGCAGCCTCCTCGGTGTTGAGTGTCGGTGTAGTGATCAGGTTGTCCGCAAGAGAAGTGGATGGACAGGAATAGAGCAACACCGGACAAACAGGTAAATGATGATACAGATTCAGGTGAAGTAGAGAACGGGG
>NW_015549819.1:21533-22065 GCF_001515605.1 Sinocyclocheilus anshuiensis
AACATCCCAAATGACAGAGTGTTTCTCTGTCGTTTGGGATGTTACGAACGCAAGACACAAAAATAGCGTTCATGGATTTAGCGATATGTAATTTATGTCTTCACATTTTGTGTCTGTTTCGTCTGTTTCGTATTCTTTAGGGATCGATCGCTATGTCTCAGAGGAAGAAAGCGGTTTCAGCTTCTCAGAATTCTCAGAACAGAGTAAGAAAACACATTTACAAACGGCTTAAATAAAATATAAGTTACTTGTTGTAAAGTTATGAATGATGAAACTATATGATTAAGTCATTCCAAACATCAGTGAGAGTGATCACATTTGAACCGATGTATTATTATGGAAAGATGTTCTCAAAGTGTTGAACTTGCTTTCAAATAATATTTATACAAAAGCGAAGTAAAATAAGCAAAGCAAAAAGGAAATGTTATGTTTTCTTTGTTTTGGTAATAATTCATCAGACTTGTGTGTCTCTGTGTGTGTGTGACTGTGTGTGGCTGTGGCTGTGTGTGTGTGTGTGTGTGTGTGTGTGTGT
>NW_015549819.1:26662-33220 GCF_001515605.1 Sinocyclocheilus anshuiensis
TTTCTACAACAGACTCCCTGTGAGTCATCCAAGGACTGACGTTCTGCTCTCCCACACAGAAAGAAAAAAAGCCGCTTGCTGCCTTGGCTGGCATTTCTTACACAGGAACTAGAAAGCGGCTAAAGGTGCATTATGTACCAAGAAAGAAGATAGAACAAAATAACTCCATCCCACACACCTCAGTCAAAACATCATCAGAAGAACGCTGCTTCTATCTAGTTAATGTCCTCAATGGCTAAAAACAGATACTGGTCCATGTTTCACGCACTTGTTTTGCTGCTCCGTAACAAAGAGAGCTCAGAGAGGGACACATTCCAGGTTGAAAACATCTGGAATAATTATGAGAAAATTACAGCTGAAATATGTATCAAACCATGTAGTTTTGTTCCAATGCTTTAGAGACTAAATCACTCAACAACAAACATGATTTAGTAAGCATGAGCGATTACATTCGTTGTATTAAGCTTGCTTATGTGCAGAATTTTTACATCAGGCAGAACAATGACTGCAGAGGTGTGACCTAGAGGTTCAAGATCTGAATGAATGTGTAATATAAAAATGTGTATACAAAAAAAAAACACTTGTCCTTATAATAAGTGAACTAACAAACCACTTCAGATTAAAACCTTTGCTAAATTATAGTTTGTGGTTCATTGGGCATTGTTTGCATAAATTGCTAAACTTTTTATGTGACAGCAATTCATTCTCAAGTGAGAAATGCATAGCATTTTAAGCCTAACAGTTTTAGTCTAAAACAAAGATGATACTGCATAAAATACTGCATAAAATAAATATTAAGGCATCACATTATTAGTCATTATTATAAATAAAATATTTACATTGTATATTATGTATATTGTAATGATTATTAATTTACCTCGTCTTACCTAAAGCTATTTAAAATTGTTTCTGTATATTAATCATGTAACATATCAATAAATAAATGTGTAATTTATTTAAATAAATAAATAGTTCTCTTTCAATAAACAAACAAACAAATACATCTTGTTTGCATTTTCTCTTTTCTGCAGGAAGCATAAAAACAATTTTAATTTGTTTCTGCATATTGGTTATCATTGAACATATCACTTAACAAAATAAATTAATATTTGGATAAAATATTTAAATAAAAATTAAATATTGTTACCTCTTTTGGTAAACAAACAAACAAACAAATATTGTTTCATCATTTTCTCTTTTCTGCATTTCACTGCTGCTCTAGCTTGTGTGCAAATCGAGTTTATAATTAAAACTTGGCATTGTGCACTGCAAATATTGCTCTTATAGAATAGAATAGAATAGAATAGAATAGAATTTATTGCCATTTGCACAGGTACATTACAGTACATTGGAATTCTTGTGCATTTCTCAGGGTCAGTTTTTGTAGAAAAGGTAAAGGTAAAAAAAAATAAAAAATGAAAAACAGCTTGTGATGCACCTCATTTGTAAGTCACTTTGGATAAAAGCTATTAGCTAATTAGTTAAATAAATAAAGGTAAACTGTCATTAGTACAGTACTGGTTGTAACAATAAGAAAACATAAGGCTTGATGTCACTAAAATATAAAGGCTTAGACAGAGAAGACATTTATATAATTTGTCATAGAAGACAATTTGCACAGTCCATCATAACTATTATGCAACCTGATACCACTTTGGCAATACAACTATGCCATTATTTGTCATGCAATAAAGCAATTTCTCCAGATACTAATGTAACTCTCATACCAAGACAATCCCACAAGTCTAAATGGGAGAGGTTTTTAAGATGGCAAAGCTGATGCAGAATGCAGAATTGTATCATAAAAAGATAAACATCACTAAATGGCTCGTAACATGTAAGGGGCAGCTGAATAATGGCTCGGAGCAAGAGATCATTTAAAGAGACATCTGACAAGACAGAAGCACCTCTGACCTCCTTTACTCTGACTCTCCCCATGAGCAAAAACAACCAACTATAGGCCACTGAGAAACACCAGAAATAATCAATCCGACTAGAGAGAAAATCAATGGAGGAAATGACAGCTTTTCCTTGATTTGACGCCATTGATCATTACTTTAGATCTGTTACCAATGCAGTGTACTTAACAAGTGCTGATTGCTCACTGCAGCAGGAGACAGTGCAATGCTAATGATAATAAAACAATGATAAATATCAGCTTAATGCCTTTACAAAAGTACTAGAAATTAGCTTGAATCAACCAACATGCTGAAAATATAAAACCTCCATGATAAAGTTGTTTTTTGTCACTTCCAATGAAGTGCACATCTGGATATTGGCTAAACTTTAGTTCTTTAATTAAAATCAGACTTTAATATTGGCCATCAAGTCATATTTGCCAGACTGCTGTTAAACAAACATAGATTTGACACAGCAGTTTAACCTTGTTAGTCTTTTTTAAACCGTGAAGCTTGTAAATATAAATCTGGGTTTGGCCTAGAGGCGTTTAAACACATCAATATCATAATCCACCATCCAAATCTGAAATTCAAAAGCAATTATTTTTGGAATATTATGATCCAGTCTTTAAAACAACAACAGTGATATAAAGGAGCTGCTTTGAAATAGTGATCCTTATCAGATTTAATTCATTCATACTGGACTAGCCCAGACCATTATCTGTTATGTGTAAGATTTTACATGGTGTAGCTCATAAGAATATAGTAGTTATTAAACTTTGTGGGTTGGAGGGATTGTTCTTTTATGCTGGTTTTATGGAGGGTGATTTTACCCCAATATCATAAGGCATAGATAATGCAAATGTGAAATGTATTGTCATAACACTATCTGTACTCCCTGGCCACAACCATTGCTTATGCATCCCTATAGGTGCTGAAGCCACTATTAATAGAGATCCTCCTTCTAGACTCCTTGTATAGTAATCAAAGCTTGGTTTTGGAGATGACCAGCACAGAGACATCTTTAGGTCCACAGCTAAGAGACGATTGCCACGTTCTTATGGCATATAACATCGACAGTATGCCCTCTACACCGTGCTGAACACTCCATTCAATGTCCCTATGAGCTTTTCTATTTTCTTCCTTAAAGGGTTGCTATAAAGTTGTTGTACTTTATTGCTGGTCATTGAGTTCTAAGAATAAGAACTGAATACTAATCCTGTAACATTTCAATTTCTGTTAGCTTGACATTCCTGCAATCGGAGTGGTGGTGTCTACGTCTTATTGAGCAGTTTGAGACAGAGGGGTATGTGTACTAGTTTCTGAACATCTCAGTTCGTTTCATTCTTGAAGGGTTCCTTGCCAGTGGAAATAACTGACCAAACTGAGGCAACACAGCACAGATGAAAAATGCAATAAATCATCAGCATAGTCATAAGGCATCAATCAATCATGCCTTGTCATTGTTTTCATAATCACCTCAGTAAAATTCCCACATGGCAATACTCACATTTCTATTCTTGACATTAAACATTATAATTATGAATCTGCCTGTTTGTCAGTAACTAGAGTTGTCCTATTGGGGGGTCAGCAAATCATTATTATTTTTCTTACTTTTGAAAGGCAAGGCCAAAAGAATTCAAAGTGGCTTTACACTTTTTCCAAGCATTCCGCCAAGATAGCCCCTGTGCCTGTATACATTGAAGATCAGGAGCAGATTGATGCAATCCACCCTCACCTGACTTCAATTCTGGACAGCACACCCAGAGTGACGAGATCAAATTCATTATGGATATCCTTTTTCCAGAGGTAGGTCTCATGTGTTAGCTGTGCTCTGCATGATATCAGATTCACATTGTTTTAATGTCAAATGGTTTATCCATAATGTGAGACCATTGCTCTAAAAATAATTGTTTTTGTGGTTATTATAAAAGAGACACTTTTCATTTTGTTAAAAAGCTAAACGTGTGAAATGATACTTGGCTATTTGGGGTGTGATCAATCTCAATTGTTTCTCTGGTAGTCCATTATCTGCGCCCTTGCTTTTGTGGAAAATCTGGAGGCTGAGGAGAAATTTCTGTGAGGCCCTGTCATTTACATAAGGTACTGTAAGGATCCTATAAAGGGAAACATTGTCAAACATGAGATCCTGCGATTAGTCACAAATATTTTTTTCTACAACTATTCAACTTTTGCTTTTTTATCAGTTTGTGGGGGCATTTTGACAAGAGGAATGAGCAACAAGTAAAGAAGAGCAGCAGGAGAGTCATCCTAGTTCATGTTTTGAGTAAGTTGTGTTAATAAATAATATTGTTGTAAACAAAAAAGTTGTCTTTTTTCTTCTCAGATGGCTAAATGGCACTTGGAATTTTAGAAAGGAGTGAATTGTGTTTGTCTTCATAAAATGCTATGTAGGACACTGTTTTGTAGCTGTATTCACAATAGTGAATACTAAAGCATAAATAAATATTAAATAAATATTTCATTGATGGTCCATATGATTACACTGTATGTCTGATGGACTAAATATGGTTAATATCTGAATGTGGTAACTTTTTATTTATAAATTCACAACAATATATCACTCAATCTCCTGTATATATGAAAACCTACAGTGAATATAATTAGGCTACAGTAGATCATGTATCATTACATTGTCCATTTGATCCAAATATGTGTATTATTATTTTTTTAATTCACTAATTAAATGTGTAATGTTAATGTATTATGTTTTTCAAAAACACTAATTCAGTTGTCTTCTGTAGGCTATTTATCAACAGTGAATATTTACAGATATTGTTAGTGCAGATCATCTGATATCTTAATGTAATGTTTATATTTAAATTCACAAAAAAAAAAAACTGTCAATTAGTCAATGTCTGTGGACGGGACGGTTATTAATGAAGTTTCGAGCGTCGGTTTAATAATTTCGCCGTGTATCCTCCTCCCCCTACTGAACGCATCAGGAACAACAGGGCCGTGGAACTGTCTGGGCCGTAGATCTGCCTGCTCCAGGTCTGCAGCCTCCCCGTATAGTTCAATTGAAAGCAGTTGGCAACACTGGACTTGTCCTGCAGGGGGCGGTGTGCGATGTTCCGTTGTTAGCCGAGCGCCATTCATCAGCAGCAGAAGAAATAACCGGGAAATTGCGCTATTAACAGGTAAAAACAGTTTTAAACATCTCATCCTGCATTATTGTTGTTGTAATTTACATAATTTACTCAGATAAAGCATTAACATTAGCTTTGTTTTTGGTCCTGATGAATATATTTTTGTGTCTTGCGTTCGTAACATCCCAAATGACAGAGTGTTTCTCTGTCGTTTGGGATGTTACGAACGCAAGACACAAAAATAGCGTTCATGGATTTAGCGTTATGTAATTTATGTCTTCACATTTTGTGTCTGTTTCGTGTGTATATTATTCTTTAGGGATCGATCGCTATGTCTCAGAGGAAGAAAGCGGTTTCAGCTTCTCAGAACAAAACTCATAGAGTAAGAAAACACATTTACAAACGGCTTAAATAAAATATAAGTTACTTGTTTTAAAGTTATGAATGATGAAACTATATGATTAAGTCATTCCAAACATCAGTGAGAGTGATCACATTTGAACCGATGTATTATTATGGAAAGATGTTCTCAAAGTGTTGAACTTGCTTTCAAATAATATTTATACAAAAGCGAAGTAAAATAAGCAAAGCAAAAAGGAAATGTTATGTTTTCTTTGTTTTGGTAATAATTCATCAGACTTGTGTGTCTCTGTGTGTGTGTGACTGTGTGTGGCTGTGGCTGTGTGTGTGTGTGTGTGTGTGTGTGTGTGTGTCTGTGTCTTGTGTGTGCGTGTGATTGTGTGTGTGTGTGTGTGGACTGCAGCGCTCTCAGGTGTGTCTGGATGAGGATGACGAGGATGCTCATTTCAGCCAGATAACATCAAAACAGGTCCAGAGAGCCCGAGAGCACTTCACGCCTGTCCAGATCGACCGCAAGGTACTGTGAATTATTTATTACATTCAGTTCTGATTTATCATATACTCTACTCTGCATGAGAAAGCATTGTCTGTTAATTAAAGATCTGTGCTGGTCTAACAGAAAAGTTGTGGTTCAGCTCTCTGTAAAAGTAGATGCACAGGGCAGGGGTTGATCTTGTAGATGAAGGTGTTTACAGGTGCATCTCAATAAATTAGAATGTCGTGGAAAAGTTCATTTATTTCAGTAATTCAACTCAAATTGTGAAACTCGTGTATTAAATAAATTCAGTGCACACAGACTGAAGTAGTTTAAGTCTTTGGTTCTTTTAATTGTGATGATTTTGGCTCACATTTAACAAAAACCCACCAATTCACTATCTCAACAAATTAGAATATAGCCCTATTCGCATGAGATTAGTATTATCTGGGTACCTTGTGTGATTTTGAAATTACCCCCCACATCTGAATTTCGTGTGGTGCATTCGCACGGGATAAGCGAAGCCTGTGATTTTACTCGAATTTACGGACTTATCTCCCGGATACCCGAATGTCAAGGCTTTTAGAGTCCCGTTCTATGGTCCAGTAAGATGGATTTAAAAAAATAAACTAACATAGTTTTGTGCCCTCTGTCATTTACATTTCACCATATTAAAATAATATTTCAAGCTTTATGCTTGATTTATTTGTAACAC
>NW_015549819.1:33283-39469 GCF_001515605.1 Sinocyclocheilus anshuiensis
TGCAATTACCCCCCACATCTGAATTTCGTGTGGTGCGAATAAGCGTAGCCTGTGATTTTACTCGAATTTTCTGACTTGTCTCCCGGATACCCGGATGTCAAGGCTTTGAGAGTCCCGTTCTATGGTCCAGATGGATTTAAAAAAACAATTCACTAAAAATGTTTTTTTTAATGGTCTTATGAAGTATTCTAATTTGTTGAGATTGTGAATTGGTGGGTTTTTGTAAAATGTGAGCCAAAATCATCACAATTAAAAGAACCAAAGACTTAATCTACTTCAGTCTGTGTGCATTGAATTTATTTAATACACGAGTTTCACAATTTGAGTTGAATTACTGAAATAAATGAACTTTTCCATGACATTCTAATTTATTGAGATGCACCTGTAAGTTTATTGCAGTGGAAGAGTACTTGAGTACTTCAACAGAGTCTGAATGAACACTGAATGAACATCCTAAACTCAAACATTTCAAGTTGGTAAAACTGTTTAGTACCGCTAACGTAATTAGAGTACACAAACAAACAAAATTTAGTTTTTTAGCTTTTAATATAAATATGTTAGCCTTATGCTTCTCTATAAGTTAGTGTGCTCCAGAAGAGTGGCAAAATTTGCATTTATAAGATGCATTCAGAATTTACAGTCTCTCTGCCACCAATCAGGGTTGGAGCCAGACACTGACACCTGACACTGACACTGACACAGACACTGACACCTTAGCCCAAATCTAGATTCAAGATTCAAGATTTTTATTTGTCACATGGTTATATAGGGAATATATGACCAGCAGTGAAATGTAAGTCAGGTCCGCTCCATGGACAGTGCAATTAGGGTTATTGTTCTTAGGCACAGGGATGATGACAGATTTTTTAAAGGGGGTGGGGACCACCGAGATAGCAAGATAGCTCTTACCGCCCGTCGGAGATCATAGCACGATGCTTTGTACTCACTCGTGTTCCCCGACGACAGACCGTGCAAACAAACAAACAAACAGTGCGTTTGTTTACTGCAGCACGGATTGTTCTGTCCACCCACGGTTTCTGATTTGAGATGGTCCTTATAGTTTTTGTATCTGTTGCTTGTTCGGTTAGCGTCATCTAGTTAGTCTGGGTGCGTGAGCGGAGTACTGGTTTGAGTTCTCTTCGCACAATCATCTTGAATGTCTGAAAATTTCTTGAATGTTTATATTAGCAAGATGTAAGGGAATAGTTCACCCAAAAATAAAATTTTCATGATTATTTACTCACCCCCAGGCCATCCAAGATTTATGTGACTTTGTTTCTTTAGCTGAACAGAGGAAAACATTCCAGGGTTTTTCTCCTTTTAATGCAAGTAAACGGGGCTCAGCCTAGACTGTTTTTGGCAGCCCGAAATCCATTTCTTGGGAAACTTCAAAGTAATCCACATGAACCCAGCCAACAAATAAGGGTCTTCTCTAACAAAACAATCAGGCATTTCCAGAAAAATATCTACCTTTTTACAAATGCTCACTGTAGTCAATTTAGTTCACAACCTCTTGCGAAAACTAAAAAGAAAGTCTAATACATCTTGGATGTCCTTGGGGTAAGGAAATTATTTTTGGGTGAACTGTTCCTTTAAAAACACAAGCAAATTATAAACATCTAACACAGTAACAACGACCCAACGTTCTCTTTTCAGAGCTTACTTGTGTTTTAATCTGCACTGACTGCACCTACTTCTTCTCCTTTGGTTTGATTTACTGTTACATTGGATATTTTAACATATTTCTCTGTTTTTATGCCAAGGTGGCAGAGGTGGTCCAGTTCATCTTAATTAAAGACCAAAAAAAAATACCCATTCGAAGAGCAGGTTTGTCTTCTATGGTCAATGAATTACTCTTCATTAGATCCCTATTATATCACTGCTTTATAGATAAATAATTATTCATAATAGAAAATTATATTTATGTTGTGTATATATATATATTTAATACATTGTGTTCACTCTCTTCTGACTGATTTCTGCAGATATTGGCAAACATGTAATAAAGGAATACAAAGCCATCTATACAGAAATCATGAACAGAGTTTGCCGCACATTTGAGCAGGTACAGCAGATGGAGCATACGGTGACTAAACGGCCTTTCATAGATGTGAATTTGAACAGAGGTGAACTTCTGTGTTTGATGCAGGTGTTTGGATTAAAGCTGGTGGAGATTGACCCAAAAAACCACATTTATATCCTGATCAATAAGCTGGAGCCCATTCATGGAGAGCAAGTGAGCATGTAAGTAACACACACTTTGGTTACACCCTACTATAACACGCTTCCAGTCTGCTTATTTTGTCTAGTCTGAGTTTGTTTAACGACAGTGTGCTGTTAAGAGGTTGTTTCTCTATTGCTTACGCCTGTTTCATATATAATAAATGCGCATATTCATTTTTGGTGACTGGGACCATTCTTGACTGATTCTGAGATAATAGACAGACTGACTGACTAACTTGGGGCTGAAATATGAATCAGAAATTGTTTTTGTGAGATTCACACCTGCAGTAGTTTTGCTGTCTTGGGTATATTGTTTCTTCTGTCCACACAGGCGTCCTGGAAACCCAAAGACAGGCCTGCTGTTTGTCATTCTGAGTGTCATCTTCATGAAGGGCGGTGTCATTAAAGAGAGTGAGTGGTGCGCCATGCACACAGTCATGTTACGCCATTACTGATCAGTTTCTGTGGTTGGTTTGTTATTAATGTGTTGTCCATGAATGCTGTAGATCTGGTGTGGAATACACTCAAGAAGCTGCGGGTGGATCCAGGGTTTGTGTACTAGATCCTTTTGAAAAAAACTAATTTTGCTTTTTATTTATTTATTTATTTTTCACTTCTGATACCTCTGTCTTCTCACAGGGAAAAGCATGACGAGTTTGGTGATGTAAAGAAGATGCTCACAGATGAGTTTGTACGGCAGAAGTAAGTGAAAGTGTGTTTCAGAAACAAAATGATTGGCTTTCTATAACCAGTGCAGTGTAACACCTGCTGTTTTGATCCATGCCCTGACTTTGAATAATTCAAGTTTATTTGTATAGCTCACTAATGGTTTACGCTGTGTTAGATTAGGCTGTAAGAACAGCGACTGATGCACTCAGAGGTTGTGGGTTTGGGTCCCAGCAGATTTGGTGTGTTCAGAGCTGCTGTTCTTTAGACCATGGACCGGTGGTTTATATCACACCATAGACAATGAAGGGGTCTAGTGGAATGAAGACAGAAAGATTCATGTCCTTCATCAGATGACTCCTGACATGCTTCTTGGACCACTGAACCTTTTTTTTTTTTGTACTAAAAGCATTTTGTTTTTCGTATGTCTGATTTAGATATTTAGAGTATGTGAAGATCCCTCACACAGAGCCGGTGGAGTATGAGTTTCGCTGGGGTCTGCGGGCAGAGAAGGAGGTGTCCAAACTTAAGCTACTGGAGTTTGTTGGAGAGGTTTGTGCATTTTTATTTCTGTTGCATTCACCAATACAATTAACCAACCTTTCAGTTACAGTCATTATAAATGTAATTAAATGTGCATTGATCAATCTTTGATTACAAACCCACACAACCACCCTTGATTAATATACTAATAATCCAGCTATTATCTAGCATGTTCTTACCTTTTGAAAGTCTGTAGTCTCTTCTTTAATCTGCACATTTGATAAATAAATGCAAAACAGAGATATCATATTCATCATCGTCAGGGTCTAAGCACAAACGACTCGTGCAGACAATACAGTTATACAGCCCTGTCTACAACCTCTAGAAATATTAAATGGCTTTGACACCATATTATTAGTCAGGACCTCAGTTATGGGGTTATTATATAACAGTCTGACCCATTTACAATAATTCTCCCCATTTTAACACGTCAAAGCATTTTAACACGTCGAACAAAAAATCCCATTCGACTTTGTCGAGTGCTTTCTCAGCATCTAATGAAAGCAAAGCAGTGACTTTTCTTCCCCTCTGATCATGCAAAATATTCAGTACCCTTCTAACATTATGACATCCTTGTCTATGCAACATAAACATTTGATCATTCCCTACTAAATATGGTAATACGTTTTCTAAACTTCTTGCCAAAATTTTACATAGAATTTTTGTATCTGAATTTAGTAAACTTATAGGGCGCATATTTTCACATTTATTATTAGGCTTTCCTGGTTTAGGAAGCAAAGTAATTAAAGCCTCACTCATAGATACAGGCAGCGTATTCTTTTCAAAAGCTTCCAATAACATCTCTAAAATGGGTCTTAGTAATTTATCTTTAAATTTTTTACATATGTCTTTAGGGATACCGTCTGGTCCTGCTGCTTTTCCAGCCTTCATTAACTCGATGGCGTCAATAACTTCTTGCAAACATATCTTTTCCTAAATATTTATTTTGTTCATCTGATGTACATGGTAAATCCAAATGATCTAAGATTTATTTTTGCACTTCAGAGCCTGATGAACATTCCGAACTATATAATTTCACATAATAAGACCTGAATGATTCGTTTATTTGCCGTGGTTCAACTATATTACTACCATCAGTATTTTCTATTTAAGCAATAGCTCTTTCAGCTTGCCTAGTTTTTATCTGCCATGCAAGTACCTTTCCTGTCTTTTCTCCTTGATCATAAAAAGTCTGTTTCAATTTCAATAGCTTTGTAGCCATTTTATTTGCTGATAATGTATTGTACTTTGAACGAAGCAACAAGAGTTGCTTATGCAAATCTGAAGACACCAAACCTTTCTGATAAATCTCATTTTTCAGCTTTTTAATCTTCATATCCAATGTTTTCAATTCTTGTTGAGATTTTTTCTTTTTTGAACTACAAAAACTGATCATTTGTCCCCGCAAAAAAGCTTTAAATGCCTCCCAACAAACCCCCGCCGACGTTTCAGATAGGTTTGTTTCAAAGTAAATATCTATTTGTTTACCTAAAAAGTCAACAAATGATGGATCTTCCAACCACCCTGTTTGAAAGCACCATTTTGGAGGGTTCTAACCAAGTCTGTATCAATGTATATCAAAGATACTGCTGCGTGGTCAGAAATGACAATATTATGATATTGACAGTATATATGATCTTATACAGTATTTGTAAAAAAAAATAATCAATTCGGCAGTAAGTTTGGTGTGTTGCAGAATAACAAGAATAAGAAATTACAGTTGGATTAAGATGTCTCCATGTATCCACTAGGTCAAGCTCTTTCATAAAATGCTGTATCTGCTTCCTAGAGTACCGATGCCAGTAGAACGATCCATTTTTGGATCAAGGGTGCAGTTTATATACCCTGCTATAATATTTTGTCCTTGTAGTGAAGCAACTAATAGAAATATATTACTATAAAACCTGGGGTCATCTTTGTTAGGACCATATATATATGTTCACTAAATTTATTCTCTCTGTCAACAGCACCCCTTGAATTATTACAAATCTACCAGCTGAATCCTTAATTATATCCTGCACTTGAAAAGGCACAGATTTATGTATCAAAGTTATAACTCCCCTAGCTTGTGTTGTAAAGCATGCTGAGAAAACTTACCCATGCCACCGCCTTTCTATTTTCACAACCTCTTCCTTTGTCATGTGCGAACTCTTGTAAGAACACCACTGTTGCATGCAATTGCTTAATTCTCTGTATCACCTGTTTAATCTTCTTTCATTTACCCAAACCTCTGCAATTCCACAATAGAAAGTTAATTCTACCTACCTGTGACATTATTACATCAAATATTGCCTTAAAGTACTCCTAATTGTCAAGTAACAGGAAGCCATACACAGATTAACACAAAAACTTAACACATAACATTGATTCACCCCGCTCAATCCCTATATTTTACCGATAACCCCTATATCAGTAACCCCTCCCCCTCGATTAGCTTCTCGAATGGTGTTTCCCCACACACACTACTGTGCAAACCTATTAGACTCTATAAATTATTATTTGTGTTATTTCAACCCCCATTATTACTTATTACCCACATTTAAAGATATTCTTAACCAAAATATAATTTCACCTTTATAATGCTATTTCGTCACTATTTACACACAGAACAACAACACCCGGACTCTGTTTTAATCATTCTCGGGGACTTTAATAAAGCCAATCTCTCCCGTGAACTGCCAAAATACAGACAGCACATCACATGTCCCACCAGAGACAGTAATATATTGGATCACTGTTACACCACAATAAAGA
>NW_015549819.1:40229-42964 GCF_001515605.1 Sinocyclocheilus anshuiensis
ACACTCCCTCTTTGAACTGTTGCCATCTGGTCGACGCTACAGAGCACCGAGCACCAGAACGACCAGACACAGGAACAGTTTCTTCCCTCAGGCAATCCATCTCATGAACACTTAACAATAACTGTGGAACACACACTATTTATTCACTCATACACTTATTTATCTAACACTCATACTCAGTCTACACCTCAAATTTGCACATAATATACAGTACCTGTACATACAAAAACTGTCTATTGTAATATACCTGCACATACAACTGTCAATTTACATATTTTTATTCCTTATTTACTTGTTCTATTTTTTATTATCTGTGTTTTTTGTTCTGTCACTGTCATTCTGTTACACTGTGGAAGCTTCTGTCACGAAAACAAATTCCTCGTATGTGTAAACATACCCGGCAATAAAGCTCATTCTGATTCTGATTTACACTGAAAACTTGTAGAGCTAATGATACTTGTGTATCTTAGAAATAACAATTAAACTAAATACATAATGAAGAAATAATTATACAAATAATCAGCCTGTATCAAAATCAACCTACATTTTTCTGTAGCTTTGCAGTTCACAAAACAAAATAGTGCCCTCTTCTGTTCATCAAACATGTCCATTTATCCAATACGTCTTCAACTCGTCATACTGTAGGCCTGTGTTTGTATCAATCAGTTTTATCCGTAGTATTAATTATTTAAAAAAAAAAAAAAAAATCATGGGCACTTTAACAAAAAATATAAACTAAACTTCTCGACCAATACTTGTTCGCTTCTTGAGAAATTCCATTTACATAGGCTACTACTCCAGAAGTTGCTAGCCATCTTTGTGTTGCAGGTAATTCTCTACTTCTTCTGGGCTATTAAATGTCATCGTACAGTCTCCGTGCGTGAGAAGCAGCCGAGCAGGAAAAATGATTCTGTGCCAATTTATTCCCTTTTCACGTAATCTTTTTCGAACTGCATCGTAGCTCCTCTGCTTTCTGTGGACCTCAGCCAATACATCAGGGAAAAAACAGAGATTGTGATCCTTATATATAATGGATCCCTTCGACCTAGCAGCCTTCAGTACCTGCTCTTTCTGCTTGAAATTAAGGAACTTCATGACTATTGTTCTCGGTGGCACTTTACCATCCTGCCTTCTACGGCCCTGACTAGAGCTGGGTGTCCGATGTGCTCTCTCTATGATTAGTGAAGTGTTGGATGGATCCATCTCCAAAATCTCTGGCAGCCACTTTTCCAAAAAATCACATGCATCCGTTCCCTCCTCCTTCTCTGGAAGACCGACCAATCTGAGATTATTCCTCTGACTTCTACACTCCAAATCATCCACTTTATCCAACAGCGATTTCACCTGCGTTTCCAACGACTCAACTCTAGTCTGTAATTGAACGATCTCGTCCTCAGCGCCTGAGATCCATTCCTCTGCTTCCGTCATTCTCTTTGTTACCTCCGTGACCGCTGAAAGAACCTCGTCGATCTTATTGCCGACTCACTTTTCCGTCCCTTTAAATGCTTCCATTTATATCGGCATTACTAGGATTCTTAACAACCGCGACCTCTCCACCATCTTCTTCCCCAGTCTCGTCATGTTGTTCATTAGAACTGTCAGGGTCTGAGGGCACGTTTTGCGTTTCAATGTCCAATTTCCCTTGATTTTTTTATCTTCTTCTTCGACGGCATTTTGCGACGGTTCAAATATAAATCTCACACATGTTAAAGTGTTATGTGTGGGTTTGAAAACAAATAAATGACTAATAAAGCCAGAGGGTTTGAAACCTTGACCTCACTCCAACGCCATAACCGGAAGTCGCCATGATGAGCTTTTGGAAGTTATGGATCGTGCCACGGCGAGGCTTGACTTGCCGTGGAAGCAGGCAAAGAAAGTGACATCACGAGGTCGTCTCGATGAGCGTTATCTTTCTGGCCATAACCCTCCAGCTCAGGTGAGCCTTCCTTTTCTTCCTGATCTCCATACAGAGATCGAGAAGGAATGGAAGAGGCCGTTTTCCTCACGCATCCATCGATTCCAGCATACGAGTTATGCCAACATCGAGGCAATGCGCGAAAACGGCTATGAGAAGAGAAGAGCACGCTACTCCTTTCTGAATTCGGAGTTCTCCTTTCACATGAGAGTTGAGTTCTCTGTTTTCCCAGAGCACCTGGAACCAGCAGCATCAGGCGAACTAGGCCCTTTCTCCGCCTCTCTGATGCGCTGAGTTTTTTTGGCTAGCTTGCAGTACGCTTACCCTTCTGATTTCTAACGGTCGTGCTGTAGGTCGAGCCCCCTCTCGTTGAGAGCTGGGTGTTTGCTCCCTCAGCTAGAGATTTACTGCTAGCCATTCCAGCATTATACCTTAGATCGAGTTGATGACTTCTCAAACATAGTGTTTTGGGATGCACCATTTCCATCTATGGCCTGCTCTTTTAGAGTACCATGAGGGCCCCTTAGAACGGTTTTTAAATCCATGTTATGGTAAGTGTGCATTTAAGTCTTTGTACACTTTCTAAAATCCACACTGTGGTAAGTTCGCACGCTAGTACCCTGCGTTCTTTCTAAAATCCTTTATGGTAAGAGCTACGCGCGGCAGCCTCATGCTCTTTCTTGAGTGGTTTAAAACCCCGGTTCCGCCTTGGGCACCACTCCACTTATGTATCCTCTGGACACCTACGTTAACAGGGTGTTGCTACTAGGGGTCTGTTGAGACAGTTCCTTCAGCATATGCAGAGCATGCGGTAGCCCCT
>NW_015549819.1:44355-58122 GCF_001515605.1 Sinocyclocheilus anshuiensis
GTAAGAGCTACGAGCGGCAGCCTCGTGCTCTTTCTTGAGTGGTTTAGAACTCCGGTTCCGCCTTGGGCACCACTCCACCTATGTACCCTCTGGATACCTACTTTAACAAGGTGTTGCTACTAGGGGTCTGTTGAGACAGTTCCTTCAGCATATGCAGAGCATGCGATAGCCCCTGTGTGACAGGCCAAGACTTAGTATGTTTCTAGGCTCTTGGTTGTATTCCCTTAAAGGAATCTATTCCTGATTCCAAGCCTTGAGCTCTACCCCAGGCCCAGGAGTTCTGGCCGTAACAGGTACGTTTTTGGGGTATGTAGCCTAGGCCTTTGGCCGCAGGGAATAATGTCACTGACAGCCGTCTTAACGTCCCAGGGGCAACTCCCATGGCTATGGTAGAGTTGGTACTTAGTGCTCACCATGGTTCTGGCATGCACTCTCCTCAGCATGGTGGCGTGGGTTTACCATTCCCCATAGCGACCCCTAGAGGACGCAGTTCGAAGTTCCCTTGAAAGGGAACGTCTCAGGTTACGTATGTAACCATGGTTCCCTGAGTAGGGCGCGAGACACTGCGTCCTCTAGGTTTCTTGCCATGCTTCGGACGCAAGCTTCAGACAAAGAAGTGGATGATGTGTTCTCCCGGCGCCTATTTATACTATAGTCGCACCGGTAGTGACGTCATGGGCTGTCGCCGGCCAACGTGTTGTTGGTGTTTTTTCAATGTATGCTTCAGATACGGGTCACGACAAGGCGTTCCCCCATTGCGATCCCTAGAGGACGCAGTGTCTCGTTCCCTACTCCGGGAACCATGGTTACATACGTAACCTGAGACATTTCTCTGTTTACTTCAGCACATGCTGTCTTGTTATTGTTCTTTCGCACATGCACATCTTCAAGAATCGGCTAAAAACACATCTCTTCCATCTTTATTTGACCCTCCAATTCTAGCACTCTCCATTCTAATTCTATTCTTTATAAAAAATAAACACTTTTCCCTTTTAGACTTGCACTCTATTTACTAACTGCTTGTTTTCTTAAAAAAAATAAAAATAACACTTGCTTCTCTAATCTTTTTGCATTCTATCTATTTGTTTTCTTTTTATTTATTATACAATTAACAAAAGTAAAAAAGGCCTATAACACTAGCTTGCTCTATTTTCTATTCTGTCTGTTTTCTTTTTATTTATCATATGATTAAAAAAAAAACTTGCTACGTGTACTGCATTAAGTTAACTGCCATTCCAGCATTATACCTTAGATCGAGTTGATGACTTCTCAAACATAGTGTTTTGGGATGCACCATTTCCATCTATGGCCTGGACTTGTTATAGCCATCTATAGCTACGGACTTGTTATAGCACTTGCATATCATTGCTATTTTTTTTATTTTGATTGCTTCCATTGTCCTCATTTGTAAGTCGCTTTGGATAAACGCGTCTGCTAAATGTCTAAATGTAATTGTAATGTAAACATGCAGGGCAGTTCACTAAATTCTTTTGACAGCATAGTCTTATAGTTGCTTTGTGCATAATTTGGTGAAGATTGGATGAACAACCTAAGAGGAGTTTGAAAAAGTAGGCCCTTACATGTTCTTGACAATGTTCATGAGATTTACCCCTACAATGACTGTTAAACAGCCATAATTTTTTATTCATAAGTGTAATGCCTTTCACTTGAGCACATAAATTCCCTGTTCCTAGTTCTAGTCAGTAACAGTGTTGGCATGGTTCTTTTCCCTCGCAGCTTTTTGGTCAGGATCCTCAGAGCTGGACACAGCAGTTCAGAGAGGCCAGTACCGCTGAGACCAGCAGCCAGAGATCATGAACACCTTGTGATGTGCATTTACGGGTATTAGCCATATTTAAATAGACCTCCTTAAATCCAGAACTGAGGTTCAGTGTTCAAACAAAAACATGCTTTAATACTGAACAGTTTTTTTGAGTTCCATTGTTTTGTCTAAATATATTTTAGACTTGTAATTTTTCATTTTAATTGCAATATTTCTTGTGTTTGTAAATAAAGTTATTTTACAATTCTCTTGTTGACAGTGTTCTCTTACAGAAGTATGTTATGGTGTAGAAGCGCTGTTGGGAAGGTTACTTTGGAAATGTAATAGGTTACAGATTACAAGTTACCCTATTTAAAATGTAATAGTAGTGTAACTTTTTCAATTACTTTATTAAAGTAATGTAACTGATTACTTTTGATTACTTTTTGATTACTTTTCTACATTTCTAATGAATGTTTATTTGCAACTGTTAATCATTTTCAAACATTTACGCCATGCAGGGTTAACCTTACACTAGTGCTCAACACTGTCAGACTTTCAAAATCCTTCATCACTTGAATTAAGATGATTAAATTTGAACACATCCGCCACAAAATCAGACTTTAGTACCGACTTTTACTTTGAGATTGATCTTAAGTTCAGTGCAGATATAAAATAAGAAATAGTTAATAGATAAGAAATCTTTGCATAACTACAGGAAAAACTGCATCTAACAATGGTTTGGGAAAAAAATTAATTAAAAAATAATAAATAAAAGCATATATATCAACTCAAATACGGTTATCTAATAAGCATGTGTCCTATTCTGTGTACTAAACTCCTGAAACATTGGTGTCTCTTTGTATATGATATGACGATAGTTTTCTCAAAATAAGTAAAATGCTCATGAAGTTCTAGAGATCTAGAGAGCAGTTCTAGAGATTATGTGTTCATGTACTCATATATTGAGGCGGCAGAGGCTGAAAACACCGCGAGCTTTTCTTTTCAGTCTCTTTATTTTGCCCTGATATCTATCTCTCTCGACTTTAATACTCGATTTAACAAAACTATAACAAAGCTCTCTATTTCTAAATTGCCTACATGTCAAAATTAGTCACTACAATCACTACAATATCTTTATAGAAAAATCCTAATACTGAACATGAGTCGTGTTTTTCCCTTACAAAAATTAACTGTTTTTTGTGTTTTTTTGCAAATGGATTACCATTTGTATTTATTGTTACTACAAATGCCATGGTTAAACTATGGTTAGTGTAGCAAAAACCATGGTTTAACAATAGTAACCATTGTCTTTGGATTTATAGTAAAATCATCGTTAATTTTCGTAATGGTTGTGTTGTTGTCTGCCCTAGCTCCCCCTAAACCTATTATAAAATATGATTGTCTGCTAAATTACTACTGTAACATTACAATAGATAATGATGTTTATACAATATTTTGAGTGATGACTGATGAGCTGATATAGCATTTAAATCTGTAAAGCAGTGGTCGGCAACAGGCGCACGCAGCCAGATTATTTTGATAGTGGCTGGTTCTGAAATAGATCTGTCATGACAGCAACAGTTACAATCAGAGTATGTGAGCGGAGTGGAGATGTGTGATTTTGAATGGAGCGTGGAGCTGATTTTTTAAAAGTCGGAGAGTCATGGTTTTCACTCGCTCCTGTTGTGAAATTTTACTCAAAAATATTATGTGTTAATAATTACAATCAATATGGAGATTGTTTAATGATTATTTCAACAATTGGATGTGAGTCTTAGGTGCCCCCTACTGGGCAAGTATTGTGCTTTCCATTGGGCAGCGCCAATGAACTAGAGTAAACTATTGAACTTTGGGTGACTTCCAAGAATATGTCAAGGATGGCACAAACAAGTATGATGAATGGCCATGAGGACACCTGCATCTAGGAAGTGAGGATGAGACCAAGGTTGAAATGGAAAATGGTTCAAACTAGAAGGACTCTACGATTAGAAAGTAAACCAAAACGAGAATGAATTAATTGTAGCAAAACTAATGGGGTAAGACCAATCAGAGGCCGAGTTGTCAATTTTTGGTTAAAAAAGACTGATAAGAACAAGGTATAAGTATGGCTGCCTGGACAGACAAAGACTCCAATGCAGCGGCTGTCATCTCGGCTTTGTTGCTGTTCAATAAAGTCTTATTTTGGCATCTGATGCATTGAAGCACTAAATGATTTGCTGAGATATTAACCCTACTGACTGCTTTGTGTCATGCCTGCAAATAAATGTGCTTGGTATATATGTTTTATGTATATATTTTTGGTTAAATTGGAATGAAAAATCAGTATAAGTAGTTGTGAGAACAATAAAAGTAAAAATAAATATAAAAATATAAATAAATACAAATAATAAATACATTTAATGGAGAGTAAAGAGTGTATAAGGAGAATTATAAGAGTTGAAAGAACAAAGAATATTCCAAATAACTGGCTTTGTCGGCTGTTTGGACATCATAAGTTGCCGACGCTGTGATCCAAATTGTGAAACACAGTCATTGATAAAGAATAAAAAGTGACTGGGTTTTCGCTTTTGTGATAGATTGCACTGAATTAATATGGACTTTGAGATAACTTTTTGCTAGAAGGAGATTTAGGCTAAATAGAGAAGAGAGAATTAAAAAAACGACATTAAGAGAGGGCAAAAGGGGATTTATGAATTAAGTAAATTATTTAAAAATAAAAAAGTAGCAATCAATATACAAGTAACAATTTTAGTGGATCAAGAAGAAAAAAAAGATTAGACCAAGTGGTTAATTGAAAAACCAGCTGGTGGCTACATACGTATATTAATTCACCCTTCGTTGGGAAAAACAGAGCAGAATCTTTTTATTTTACATCTGACAAGTTAGTAGCTGAAGAGGAATCACATTCCTGAATTGCAATAATTACCACCAGAACCTACAATAATTGCAGATTTCTAAATAGGATATATATATATTGCAATATAGAGTAAGCAAGTAAGCACTGTAGAGGAAAAACTATATACGACCTATTATATTTAGATTTTAATCAGATCTCATTGACAGATCTGGATTAAAATTTGGGCTTAGTTACTATAACAAGACTTAGTGGGGAAGGTGACTAAGAAATCAATCATAATTAATGAGTAATTCTAACCAAAAAGAAAGAGAGAAGAGGGGAAAAAAGGGGGAAGCAAGCCCTGAGAAAAGAGCTGGCAAAGATGGAATTGAGAGAAAGAAACATACAATCAAAGACCAGAGTCCCCTCAAACAGTCCTAACAGATGAGAGTACATAAACATCACAAGTACACTGCTCCTTGAGGATGTGCAGAAGGAAGATGAGCCATGCTGGGTGGGAGGAAAAAACCATAGACTGATGAGATGTACTAATAGCATGAATGAACCCAGCAAAAACAAAATGCAGTGTCCAATTCTGATCAAGCAAAGGCAAGAACAGTATATGCCCAGTGACAATCAAGACCTTGATGAACTAATAGCTCGCCTTCCCAAAAGTCATGAGGGGGCAGAAAAATGGATCAAAGTACTTGAAGAAGAGACAACAGGCAAGCTACTAGTGATAGGAGACATCAAAGCATTGTTAGCTAAATGCCTGGGAGTATCCAAGATGAGTGAAATCCTTGGAGGGATGCATCTGCATCAAGTAATTGACAATCCAAGAATGGATGGAACCCCATTTGACAAACATCGGGCTGAGATATGGCTTGCTTTGAGAACTGAATACGCAACGCAGATGAACCCAATGTGAAAGGAGTGCCAATTGGTGATACAGAGGAGCCAATCATCTACATCCAGAAACAACTGAGACGATGGAAACAAGAACTGGAAAGAGACCCAGAGGATGATACAGTGATGACAGCAGTGTTTAGAACCACTATAGTGGATGCTATGCCACCAACAGTTTAAGTCCATTTGGAAGATGTGGTCGGTCTGAACTCCAAGACACACAAGGAATTCTGTGACCATGTGGCTTATGCTGTGAAACAATACAGGAAGAATGAACAGAAGCTGAAAAGCCAAGACAGAAAGCTACAAAGAAAATTGACACAACTACAACTTGAACAATTAACCAGCAAAAAAAAAAGATTCAAGTTGCAGTCAAATGCAAAGAAGAAGAACAATCAGCAGTGATGGCTCCTGTAAACATGCCTAACCCTGTTGCTCAAAGCAGAGCAGCAGTACATGTTCCTGTCATCCAGAATATGACTGCCACTGAAAACATGCTGCAGCCACTGGCACAGATTGTCATCTATGCAAGACCAGAACATCCAAACAAAACAAACTGGACGAGACCACAACAAGAAGGCCTAAGAGGGAAAAGACAGAACAATGGCCAACAGAGAGTCAACGGCCTACCAGGAGTGTGCTGGGGATGTAACCAGCCTGGACACAACAGACGAGACTGTCCTGCCAAACCATGGAACAAAAAAAAAGAAAGCACAAGGTCTAGAAACTCATGGCATGGACCAGATCAGGGCTTTTAGGGCTGCCCAGAAAAAGAAAAAAAAAACAATGTAGATTGGTTAAGAGGTTTAGGGAAACATTTAGAGAAAACAATTCACAAATTAGACAAATACATAAAAGAGCAAATCCGTAAGTTACGAATGTCAAAAAAGAATTTCATTGCACAGTCATGTATGATTAAGGTAGGGATCCAGAATTCGAAAATAAAAGGCCAAATGACATAGAAGGACAGGTAGTTCTATTGATTTCACAATACAAAATAATAGGGCCACAGGGTCAAGAGAAGTTGAGAAGGGTAGTTTCATTGAAAAATTAATGCTGGTAAATAAAAGGAAGCTAATCAAAGGCTTATGATCAATGATGAAACACGCAGTAAATTCTTAAGCCAAATACACAGTGAGTCCTCTCACTTCCTCAATACAATAAAATAAAATAATTATCTTAAAATTTTGTGTGCTGCTATTATGACTACTAATAATGCTATTATGTTTTTGAAAAATGGATATGGAAGAACAGGTAGCAACTAGACTGTGGTCTTAACATGGTACTCGTGTAGGTTTAGTGAAATTTGTTATTCTAGTTATAATTGAAATTAGACCTGGGGCCTCATTTATAAAATGTTGCGTATAAACAGTCCTAAATTTGTTCTAAGATCATTTCTCAAAAGTGCGTAAGTGCGATTCAGAGAAAACGAACGTGCGCACAAAAACACGTGCATACGCCTCTCTTCCAGATGTGGCATTTATAAATCGCAAACGATGTTGAAATTGTGCGTAGCCGACTGGTGTCAGATCTCCGCCTTGTACCTGCCCCCTAATTAATATCATTACCATATAAAAGAGCACACGCCAATATCTGAATTTCTATGCTTGAGAACTACGAGCACAAAGAAAAAAAAAACTTCACTGAGTCTGAAATTGAGGTCTTGCTGGCGGAGGTAGAGGTTCGTGCGGGGACGCTTTTTATTTAATAATGTGTAATTATTCTGTGGACAAACAATGTGTGTGTGGTTATATTTTTTCCCGTTGACTATTATCAAAATTACTACTTCTAGAAACAGTAGTAGTCGTAATAAGTTCAGTATCACGAAATTCTTGCAAAACTTTAGAAAACATGATTGAAAGAAAAATTGGATGTTTCATATCATAATCAAATTAATTATTACACGATCATGGTCTCCGGTCAGAAAAAAACCTGCGTGTGATTTGTCATTTCTTTATATTTACACAGTTTACTAATGCTGATCAAATGTGCCATTAATGTACTGACACGAAAATATATAGTGTATTTTATACAACTATAACTGCTGTAAATGACAAAAACAAAGTTTAAGGCTGATGTCTATTCATTTTCACAGAAGCAAAGCAGCAGATGTTATAAATAAAAGCAGTTAACAATGTTATTGAATAGAATATATTAAAACCGTTATTGCACGACATAGGCCTATTCTTATAGGCTGCACAGACAAAACAGTCAGAGATGCGTTTATGCATTTTTTTTCTATTTTATGCCTTAGTAGTAAATCAAGACCGCAAGTTCTTTGTAAAGTAATAAAAAAAAAAAACATGGAATAAACTGTGTACAGAAAGCGAGTAAAGAACTCTCAACATTAGGCTACTAAAAAGGTCAGTTTAATCTTGCAAAAACTCCCGTTAATAAAAAATCTGACTACACTGCACAATCTCTTACACTGCATCTTTGTTGTTTATGATGAATTCGGTGCTTTTATTATTATTGCAGCTTAGATGTTCAAACAGCTGCAGTACTCCGACTTTGCCACAAGGAAAAATGCGTACGTCTTCTCAGACCCTGACGTGGCGGTAAGTACTTTTCCACGTCAAAGACCGTTTTTATAAATATGAACGTTGCCATGGATTTTACCATACGCACACGCTAAGATCAAATCTGTGCATACGCACATTTTATAAATGAGGCCCCAGGAGCGCAGTTACCAAGAAAAAACATTTATTAAGACAAGAGGCTTGTCCTCTTCGTCCTTCGGATGAGACGTTAAACTGAGGTCCTGACTCTCAGTGGTCATTAAAAATCCCATGGCACTTCTCGTAAAGAGTAGGGGTGTAACACCAGTGTCCTGGCCAAATTGCCCCCTCTGGCCTTTGTCAATCATGGCCTCCTAATAATCGGCTGTGGAAGGCATTTAGAGGACTGCTGAGTGGTTGATTGAAACAGGAGTATTGATTGAATCAGCTAGTTATTGTAATATATTATTATTGCCAGTTGCGAAGACATAAAATTAAAATGGTGTTTAGTGCATTATTTTAGAGCAGTGTAGCAAATTAGCTCAAAAGGGAAATATTTATAATAAATTATAACTGGTTATAATTAATAATAAATATTTAGAATAGATCTTAGAATTAACTGTAGCAGAATCAATATTACAATTATTTCATCTGTCCGTCCATCGAGCAGACAATATAATCATTTATCAATTCAAGGAAAGATTATTTTCCTGGCCAAGAAAGAATAACTTTCCTTCATACAGTACTAGCATTAACTTAGCATGTAGCAAGGGATCAACCTTCAGTGACTCCGAATTGTGAGCAGCACACAGAGACAATCAATTGTAAATTTAAGGGATTTAATAAATGAAACTACACCTTAAATACAACAAGACTAAGCAAAACACATATATACAGAATGAAGAAAAGTAAGGAAGAGAGAGAGAAGAGCAAAAGAATGGCCTTCGATTGCTGAACAAGAGTCCTGATGCGGTAGGTTCTTGATCAGTTCTTTCAGAAGTGAGCTCTGAAAGAGGTTTTGCTCTGGTTCCTCTGAAGATAGGAAAGTCCACAGCGGATCGACAAAGTTACTTGAAGATAAAAACTGCCGGAAAATCAAGCTCAAGAGGAGAGTTTTGAGGAGTCTTGGATAGTGTCCTTCTCAAAAAGAAGAGGTTTTGAGCCAAGATTAGTCTGAGCTAATTACTTTTTAAAGTTCCTATCCACACCCAACCTTTTGGGTGGGATGGCCAATCAGAGGCATGAATTTTGAGCGGGAGAAACTTTCTTTGTCTCTGTTTATGGCCTATTTGCATGTTTATTGCTGGTCTGGAGGATTGGTGTAGTTTTACCCAAAATATGGTACAAATAGTATGATGCGTTTCACGATCACATAGTGTACATCATTGTTTGAGGAATAAAGAGCAGATCATTTTGATACCAAGAACGAAACATCTAGAAGATCTTAAAGCAGAGATACACTCATATACCTGAATATAAGCATTGAGAGTCTAACTAATACAAATAAAGAGTTGTAACTAGGGAAATATAATAGGGAAACATGCAAACAACACATGCATATACCAGATACAATTGTAACTGATTAATTATAGTCTAAATAAAGAAAATGTCTTTATGTGTGTGTGTTATGTGTATTGCCAGCATGGGGGGTAGAGTTGGAGTCTGTGCAGATGAGCAGTTCTCTGATGTTATGGTTCGATGCTATCTGCAGAGTTATAAGAATAGCTATCTAAGCATATTGTGATGATTGTGGACCCAGCTTGAAGTGTTGTGGTGGGCAAAGTCGATCATTTAGCAAGAGAACACCAACACCTGCAACATACAAACAACACATGCATATACCAGATACAATTGTAACTGATTAATTATAGTCTAAATAAAGAAAATGTCTTTATGTGTGTGTGTTATGTGTATTGCCAGCATGGGGGGTAGTTCGCTGGCCATCAGACATCTGGTGCCAGGTACTGTGGCTGACTGTTTCTTAGGACATTGGAATGTGTTTGAAGTTGATGGGTAGACCAGAGAGTTGATCTGGTTAGCCTCTAAGTGATAATGGGGGGGGAACCATTGCTAATTTAGCACCCATATAAATGTAGAATCTGGGGCCAGGACTAGGGATGCACCGATACTGGTATCGGGCCCGATACTGGTCTCCTGTACTCGTACTCGTACTCGTTAAAATGTAGACGATCATATCATGTTCACTTGTGATGTCGTCGCATGCCTGGAACAGGTGTTGGTGTTTAACTGGTTTGTTGTTTGCTGTCTTGAAACCATTTTGCTTCCAGCCTGGAAGATGGCATGTGAAGCCAAGTCTGGCATTGTTGGAGTCTGTGCAGATGAGCAGTTCTCTGATGTTATGAGTTGATGCTATCTGCAGGGTTATGAGAATAGCTGCTATCTCAGCATATTGTGATGATTGTGGACCCAGCTTGAAGTGTTGTGGTGGGCAGGGTTGATCATTTAGCCAGAGAACACCAGCACCTGCCTTTAGGATGCCCTCGTGGTTGTAGGAACATCCATCGACGTAGGCTGTGGGCATGCCTTGGTAGACATTCTCGTCAAAATACCGGTGGCAGGTAGGTGGCAGTAATTGGGGCCTTTCTGCTTCTACGATCTCAGTCGGTGTGTCATCGGAGCAGCTTTGGCAGGCTGCCAAGCCGTTACCCAGCGCCAACTTGTGATTTTGAGCATATCGTGCTTCTACGTTGCGTCCCTGGAGGGCCATTAGCCATGTGGCTATGCATGCGTTTGTGACCACACCGTCGCGGATGCGCTGGCTGTTAAGAAATGTGACAGGCTGGTGACAGGTCTCTATGATCACTTTCTGTGCTCCGATGTAGTTGGAGAATCTCTGGATGGCCCATACAGTACAGAGCAGGGCTTTCTCAACGTTAAACATTCAGTATTAACGCCTGTATAGCTGATGTGCGGGAGCTGATAAACAAAGCATGCTGAGTGGATTGAGTGCGCGGCGGCGCAGATGCGCGAGCTGGTCGAGTGAATATACCTTTCTCACAGACATCAGGAATCTCTGGATGGCCCATACAGTACGGAGCAGGGCTTTCTCACAGTCTGAGTATTTGCACTCTGGGGGAAGAAGAGTCTTGTTGGCATATGCGACCACGCTTTTGTCCTGGTCATGCCGTTGGTATAGACCAGCACTGAGGCAGTGGCTGGAGAATCCAGCGTCCAAGTAAAACTCCTTCTGTGGATCTGGGTAAGCCAGACATGGAGCAATGCACAATGCACAAGTTACTTAACGAGAGAGAGAGAGAGAGAGCGCGCATTCTGTTGTGTGATTTTGATGTTCACTCACTTAGCACGCATCATTTGGATTCAAACGAAATCATAAAAATAAGACCATTTATAGGGGCATTCACTATAAACATCATTTATTTTCAACCTTAGGCATACACGACTTTATGGGCGAAAGTGAATCTAGCAGCCTGGAGAATCCAGCGTCCAAGTAAAACTCCTTCTGTGGATCTGGGTAAACCAGACAATGGGGAAATGTACACAGGGTGCTCATAGCGCCGATGGTCAGGTGAATTGAAGCTACCTGTTCAAGTTGGACCTCATTTTGGCTGTAGGATTGCACATTCAGCACACACCTCTGATACTTGAGAGTTCGATTCTGTCTCTTGGCTTCACTTTGAAGTCTGTCAAAAAGTTGGCTTGACATTAAAGTGAGGTCAGCTCCAGTGTCCACCAGGGCCTCCAGTCTCACCTCATTTACCAATGTGATGGCCAGGTAGAGTTTTTTGGCCACCCCCCTTTCGATTAGGTTCCCTAGGAGTCTTGGCACTGGGGCTTGTGTGGTGACTGGCAAGCAGTCAGAGCCGGTCTTGTGTGGCTCGTCAGGGAGGCAGACCACCAAAACCGCGCTTTCTGGTACTTTGCGGTCCTGGCTGGAGGTGGGGTGTGTTGCGGGATGTTGGCTGGTTCTGGTGGTTCCGCAGTCAGCTGAGGTGGTTGAGTGATGTCACCACTTGGTGATGGGATATCTGGTTCTGTGGTTAACAGTGGATTAGCAGTGATCTGGTTGGGAAGTTTATTTTGAGGGGACTCTGAGTGGACGTTGGGGTCAGAGCTAATGCTTAGTCATAACTGATCTGACTCATCCCTTTTCTCTCCCTTATGGTGCATTTTCTGGAGGAGTTCCTTTAAAAGTCCACCAGGGCCTCCAGTCTCACCTCATTTTCCAATGTGATGGCCAGGTAGAGTTTTTTAGCCACCCCCCTTTTGATTAGGTTCCCCAGGAGTCTTGGCACTGGGGCTTGTGTGGTGACTGGCAAGCAGTCAGAGCTGGTCTCGTGTGGCTCGTCAGGGAGGCAGCTTTCTGGTACTTTGCGGTCCGGGTTGGAGGTGCGGGATATCTGGTTCTGTGGTTAACAGTGAATTAGCAGTGATCTGTTTGGGAGGTTCTTTTTGAGCGAACTCTGAGTGGGCGTTGGGGTCAGTTCTTAGGCTTAGTCATAACTGATCTGACATCCCTTTTGTCTCCCTTGTGGTGCTTTTTCTGGAGGAGTTCCTTTAAAAGTCTCATGATCTCTGCTGATTCAGATGTAGCTTTCTGGTTCTGTTCTGTGGATGGTTTATATTTGGGCTTGTCCAGGGCCTGTTGAGAGGGGTTCTGCTGCTGGCAGTCCGAGCTCGGTGTATTTGGGCTTGTCCAGGGCATGTTGAGAGGTGTTCTGCTGCTGGCAGCCCGAGCTCGATACTTGTGTCGGTGAGTGTCGGTTCCCCTTGGGCCGTCTCTTGACTTCCCATGTGGCTCCACCCCTTCGGTTGAGGGGTGGTTGTGATCTGTCCCAGGATCTCTCAGTCTGTCGCACCACCATGGCCACGCTGCTCTCTGCTGGCTGGGAAGGATCTTGACATTGTGTTGACAGGTTTGTCACTGTGGCTTGGCTCGGCGCCCTCTAGAGCAAGTTACATTATCAAGCTGAATTTGTTCTGACACAGTTTAACTCTTGAGTGCTTGTCATATTTATTACCATTTTCTAAACTATAACATATAAACTGTGATAATGTGAGAAATGTTGAAGGTATCTGAATAAATTTTGGTTTGACTGTATCTATTTGACCTTCGGTTGAGGGGTGGTTGTGACCTGTCCCAGGATCTCTCGGGGCGCTCATACTGGTGCTTAGCATGGCCATGCTGCTCTCTGCTGGCTGGGAAGGACCTTGACATTGTGTTGACAGGTTTGTCATTGTGGCTTGGCTTGGCGCCCTCTAGAGCATGTTCTGAACTCTGATTAGTGACAGGGTAGATTGTGGGTGTTTTTCCTGTATTTTCAGAAGCAGTCCTTTGTTTGGCATAGGCCTTATGGGCCAAATCTCGCAGCTGTTGGGTCGACATAGTCCGTGGGAAAGCCAGAACCCCCAAGTGGTGGCTCACTGTTGGGTGCAGGTTGCAGGTTCTGGAGGAACAGAGTTTTGAAGTTGAAATCATCTTCCATTCCTAACTCGTTCCGTGCTCCAAAGTAGGCCTGTCTAAGCCTGTTGTCATTTGCACTTATATATTGTTGCTCTTTTGTTAGTTTTGACTCCCTAGCCAGGACTGTAATTTATATGCAAATGTCAAAAGGCTGAAATGGTCTCTGAGACATAAACCCCATGACCCTCAATGATCCTAAGCAGACGTTACAGAATCCCCCCTTTTGTGCTGACGAAGTTCACGTGCAAACATCGTCAGACAACAGTTGTCATGATGGTCGGACAGCAGGTGGATCATGATGATCGGATGGCAGGTGGAT
>NW_015549819.1:58273-58550 GCF_001515605.1 Sinocyclocheilus anshuiensis
CTAACGGAGACTTGACATTTGCACTTATATATTGTTGCTCTTTTGTTAGTTTTGACTGCTTTTATTGTCCTCAGTTGTAAGTCGCTTTGGATAAAAGCCTCTGCTAAATGACTAATTGTAAAATGACTAAATGTAAATGAATGGCAAGGCCTGCGTGGTTTTCTGTCTGCCCTGTTTAAGGTCCATGGCAGTAATCAGTCCTCGCTCTGACTCTGGGTCAGAGAACTCCTTAATCAAAGCCTGCTGCAGTTGCTGGTAATCCACTTTGACTGTTTCT
>NW_015549819.1:58653-59369 GCF_001515605.1 Sinocyclocheilus anshuiensis
TGGTGAGGCAAAGTGCCCTGTCGGCAGAGGTCCAGGATCGGGCAATAGGAAAGGTGGTCTGGACAGGCAACCGAGACACTGCTTGGAGGGCTGTGTCGATTGGGGTGATGTCAATCATGGGACCCACCTTCCTCAATGCTCAGTTCTAATTCAGGTTCCAGGGTGAGACTGTGATCCTTGAAGAAGGCTGGAATTTCCACCTCGGATTGGTACTCTTCACTTGGAAGGTGGTACAGCACCAGGTCCCCGAGGTGGAGGATGGCACCTTTGGGTACTTGAATCCACATACTCTGGTTGGGCAGGCTGACACGGGTGGCAGTGTCATGCTGGACATAGGTCAGTGTGGGACAGCCTTTGGAAAGGCTCCCACCCCCTTGCTGCTGCTGAGGGTTCTGGGATGCAGGCAGGTGATGTCCTGAGCAGAAGGCTCTCAACCCCCTTTCGAACTGGGAATTCTTGACTAGGAGGTATCAGCCTGCTGGTTAGGGGAAATTCTGTGGTGTGCATTTCCCTTTCAGAGTCACTTTGCAGTCTATATGCATGTTTAAGCTCCCAGCGAACAGTGTCAAGTTATTCTTTTAAATAGTCTCTTTGTTGGGCCAGGGCACTGATTTTAGCCCGAGAACTTTGCAGGTGGCCTTTGCAGGCCTTGGCCCTGGCATCTCTCTCTTTGAGTTCAGTCTCTGCTCTCATCAGTAGTGCCCCAGCTTGCTGAA
>NW_015549819.1:59637-72556 GCF_001515605.1 Sinocyclocheilus anshuiensis
GGAGAGACTGTGATCCTTGAAGAAGGCTGGAATTTCCACCTTTGGCACCTTTGGGCACTTGAATCCACATACTCTGGTGGGGCAGGCTGACACGGGTGGCAGTCTCATGCTGGTCATAGGTCAGTGTGGCGGTACGGCTGGGCGTGTTTACGAGCCACTGATTTTCCACAATCTCTGCTTGCGTTTCTGTGACTTGTGCGCGAGGCTTGGCCTCGCCAATGGCAGAGTGTCTCTCTTTGCATGGGTTGTAACCCGCAGATTCCTTCCGTGTTGTCTCGGAGAAAGGGCTTGCTCGGGCAGAGATAATGAATACCTTTGGTCGAGATACTTGGACTGATTAGGACAGTCTTTCGTTTTGAGAACTACAGCGGGGCCTAGTTAGACCTGGGAAATTCTGTGGTGTGCATTTCCCTTTCAGAGTCACTTTGCAGTCTATATGCATATTTAAGCTCCCGGTGAACCGTATCAAGTTCATCTTTTAAATTGTCTCTTTGTTGGGCCAGGGCACTGACTTCAGCCCGGGAACTTTGCAGGTGGCCTTCGCAGGCCTTGGCCCTAGCATCTCTCTCTTTGAGTTCAGTCTCTGCTCTCATCAGGAGAGCCCCTGCTTGCTGGAGTTTTTCACTCAGTTCCTCTCTGGTGTCCTTTTCCCACTGCTCTAGGCATGCTGTGTCTACACGGAGATCAGTCAAGGCATTCTGGAGTCTCTTTACTTCCTCCTGCAGTTCTGGGTCCTTTTCGTCTGCCGTCCTGTGCTGGTGCTGAGTCTCCAACGTTAGCTGGTCCAGTTGACTTTGAGCAAGCACCAGGTTTCTCTGAGCCTCCTCAGCCTGGAGCTTCAGCGCTGCTGCTTCCTGTTCCATGCGGGAGATGCTTGCTTCCCCCAGCTTTGCCTGAGCGAGGAGGTTGTGGGCTAGTGACCTGATGATCTTGGTGAGATCTTTGTAGCTGTAATTCCTGTGTAGAATTGTGTGACATCAGGTCGCTCAGGTTGTCGTCGAGCTGTTCCCGGCTCATTTGAAAACTGGTTCTTTCTGTCCCCGGTTCAGCTTGATAGAGTTTGTCCACAATCTCATGCGGTCCCGTCCAGTGTGTCCAGAAACTTCTTTGATAGCCGATGAGACGTCTGGGGCGGCTGTGTGAAACAGTAGTACCAGACCTTGTCGCCCACATCCAGTTCTTTGTGTGACGCCTTCCGGGGGCATAAAACAGAATGTTGTCTATCACACGCAGCATGTGTGTTATGGGGACCAGTCATGGCTCTCAGCCAGGACTCTAGTCGATCCCAGTGGGCATCAGGGCGGGATGATCGAGACATGCTGGCTCACTGGTGAAAAGAGAGAAGGAGAGAGAGAGAGAATGAGAGAGAGAGGGACAGCACAAAAGGCCAATGCATGTCCTTACAGCGTTAACAGGCTGCAATTATACTACTTATATGTTCTATGTTCGGTCTGTTTGATGAGTACAAACAGTTAGCGGAGTGTAGACCAGACACCTGTTCTCTCGGCCGTGAATGGCCGTGTACCTTGTCAGTGTCGTGCGCTTTGCTTGGCCATTTGTTGTGATAAACAGGAAAGTGTGTTCAAGAGCCAGCAAAACAAAGTGTTAAAATATACTCTTTGAGAGAAGCAGTCAATCAGCAGAAGTTAAAAGCAGCTCGTAAGTGTATTTGTAAGGTGGAATGACCTGCCCAAATCAATCCAAGCAGCTGAGTCCATACCCATCTTCAAGAAACGAATAAAAACACATCTGTTCCACCTTTATTTGACCCTCAACTCTAACACTTTCTATTCTATTTTAATTATACTTTATCTATATTTATCTTTTTTTTTTATTTAAAAAAACACAAAAAAAACACTAGCTTTCTATTTTTTGTGTGTATATGTGTGTGTATAATATATATATATATATATATATATATATATATTTTGCACACCTTGCTACGTGTACTGCGTTAGGCTAACCGAGATTTGTCATTTGCACTTATATATTGTTGCTCTTTTGTTAGTTTTAACTGCTTTTATTGTCCTCATTTGTAAGTCGCTTTGGATAAAATTTAGCCTCTGCTAAATGACTAAATGTAAAATGACTAAATGTACTTTGGCAGCTTGGGTCGTCAATCTATTACTCAGCCTTCCTTGATGATTCTCAAAGGTTCGGTCTCTAGGCAAACAAAACAGAACAAAATGAAAAACAAACAATCCAACAAATTGTAAGGTCCACGCACTTGGCCCAAGGAAGGTATCCAGTGGTGGCTGAAGGTTTCTTGCATGTTTGGTCTTTTCAGCGCGCAAAGTTATTCGATTTTAAATTCAATTCTAATCTGACTCCATTTTATTATCTAATTTGACATTTTAGTATGACCTCGAATTTAGGTTGAAAGGCAAATTGGTTGTTTGTCTGTCTCTAATTATTGCTATTATTCTGACATTTGGTTATTCTAGTTAACTCTTTACTTTATATTTACTCGTTCATTAGGAATCTATGTCGCTCAGGGTGCCTCACGTCGGCCGCTCTACGTGGGATCCACGATCACAAACTCGCTAGTCTGATCATTAGCCAGCGGTTATGACTAATACTATTTAATAGGTCGCCCATGCTTACCATTCTTTAAATAGTAGTTCTTTTTAGACCCCTACAGTTACCCATGTACAACTTAGTTAAAGCTCAAAACAATAATCAGCGGTTATGCTAGTACTATTTGTCTAGCCCCCGATAGTTATATAAATAACTACGTACAACTTAACTAAAGCTGAGACAATAATCAGCGGTTATGCTAGTACTATGAAATATGTTAATATTTCGATAGTATTTTTATCTAGCCCCCCGATAGTTAAAATAACTACGTACAACTTGAATAAAGCTCAAACAATAATCAGCGGTTATTGCTGGTACTATTTGCCTAGACCCCGATAGTTAATATAACTATGTACAACTTAATTAAAGCTGAGGCAATAACCAGCGGTTATGACCAGTACTGTGACTAGCCCCCCATAGTTAACACAACTGAGTACAACTTAACTAAATTAGTCAAGCAGTTAGTCAGAATTCTATAATCTCACCTGATGTGCGCCATGCTCCATCTAACCTGAGATCTAGTATGCACTTAACCCTGGACGCAGATTTGCGGAAACATACGCCTTCACTTAATCTACTTGAGAAATAATTTCAGAGTAAGTCAGAATAAATCAAATGTAACAATTTATTATCAGTCAGGTAAATATGTATTATGCCAATTACATAGCCAATTCAAAGATATCAAATCAATACAAGACATCAAATTCTCATAGACGAATCTAAGAGTAAGATGTGTGGTGTCGTCTGCCGCTCGTCTGAGGAACCATATATATATATTCCATACAGTTTTCCATACACAGAATGGTTCCTTTGTGCATACAATTCTCCCTAGAGAGGCCCCCCCCCCCCAAGCTTATTTGGATTAATAAAAATGTTCTACAGATGCATATCTGACTTTTTAGAAAAATACATAGTATGAAGTTTGTGGACACACAGACCTGGGTGGTTTACACCTCAATGGGAACAGAAGGTAATTTGCATGGAATGACCCTCTACAGCAGATCGACTGGTAAATCTTTATCACTGTCCCAGTAGATCCCGAAAATAACAGTAAAATAAGTACAAAAATGCATTACATTTATGGGGTTATATTAATGTATCACTGAAGGGTACTGTCTTGAGAAAAGTTTCGATGACAATGGCATTTTCTTCTCCGTATAAAGCGCAACTCTGCTTTGTTTACAGCGGTAACCAAGGAAACGCCATATCATAAGCAGTGTTGCCAAGTCCGCGGTTTTCCCGCGGAATTGGGCTACTTTAACACTGTTGCCGCGGGTTGTTGTTCATGTCCGTGGGTTGAAGAGACCCCAATAACGTGATATTTAGTCCCTGGAATTGTTATAAAGCAAATAGCCAATAAATAAATTTGCTTAAAACTCAGTATCAGAATCAGAATCCAATTTGCTAGTTAACAAAAAAAAGAAAGAAAGAAAAGAAAATCTGAATTAGCTATGATCGGCGCATCACTGATTGAAATACTAAGTAAAAGCCTCAAATTTGAAGTACAGTCTGGGATGTCTTTTTCTATCAATTCTTCAATAGGTAGATCTTGTCTTTCATAAAGGCCGAGGTCAGGGATCTTGGGCCTAAATAGGTTGGTGACCACTGCTCTACAGTAATCAAAATATCTCTTAACTCTTAGGATCTGTATTATCTTTTAGTCTACTTTTGTAAGATTGAGACCATTGTACCACTCGCCCTGAGATGAAAAGAAGATTGGGTAACCAAGCTAAACAGACATTTTGATTTGAACAGACACATTACACACATTTTACAGTAATAAGACATGTTGATTTGACCCTAAAAGGTTTGAGAATGTGGAGATAAATATAATAAGCAGAGGCGGACAGTAACTAAGTACATTTACTTGAGTATTTTACCTAAGTACACGTTTTGAGTATCTGTACTTTACTTGAGTATTATCTTTTCTGGAAACTTATGACTTTAACTTCACTACATTTGAAAGACAAATATTGTACTTTTCACTCCACTACATTTCTATAAAGATCCTCTAAGTAGAAAGGTCGTTAGCAGCTTTGAAAGTCAGTGGGTGATTTTTTTCTTCTCTAAAATGTGACTTTCTTTTTTTCAGACACTTTATCATTAATCACTCTTGGGGCTACATGAATTGATTTCCCAGCATTTTTTAATAATTTCAAACACTCGACTGACGTTATGAAGTGAGTTTGGAGTAAAAATATGTTATTAAATGTGTATTTTCACATTCTTTCAGATGGCGCAGCATTTACTTCACAGAGCCGTAGTTCACTGAGAAGCTATGCAAACAGCTGATTTTTTTTGCATAACTTGTCAGTGAACTACGGCTCTGTGTAGTAAATGCTGCTCCATCTGAAAGCTTGTGATGATGATTTACTGCTGATTACAGAACCGACATTACTAACGAAATGCGCATGACAATCGCATTCGATTAATCGTGCAGCCCTACACTGACCAGTTCCAAATGGGATATTCATAATAAGAAGTTAATATTGTGGTTTATATTAGACACAATATTGTCTGATTTTGCTAAATTGTGTAGGCCTACGTGAAAATATTACCTATAAAGCCACAGAAGAACTGTTGTGCGTCTTCTAATAAAACACAAAAGGTGTTTGACTGAAGCAGCACTGCACAGACCATTCTGTGTATGACATCAAAGTACAGCGAGAGCGATTAGACAGCATTTAAAAAAAAATTGTTTTGATATCAAATAAGTCGTGCTGTTTTGCATTTTTGTTAAAGCAGTGTTGCTTTTGTAAAGTTATACAGCTACAGTTGTGTTGCTGGGTTTTAAAACAGGTTTGATTTTTTATTTTCTTCCTCATCAGTCTGTATTTACAGCAATTTCACTGTCCACTCTGTTCAAATGGGGTTGAATGGTTACACATAGATGTGTGCAGAGCTGTCTGAGATCACTACCATCCTGCTTTTGTGGGGGTGGGTAGGGGTGTTAAATAATATTTTTTTTGTTGTTGTTTTGTTTTCCCCCATAGGTTTTTAACGTTCTAAAAGCTCTTTATTCCAGAGATACTACAAGCTAGTCAGGGTATTCAGTAGGTGTAATGCATTGTAAGTTGCTTCAGAGGTATTGCAAGTATTACATACAACAATAATAAAACAGTGCATTGACATAAATAAGGAAATTTACTTTTGGTACTTAAGTACTTTTAAATGTACTTTTACTTAAGTAAAAATCTGTATTTACAACTTTTACTTGTAATGGAGTAATATTTGACCAGCAGTATCTGTACTTTCACTAAGTAATGGAGTTGAGTACTTTGTCCGCCTCTGATAATAAGTAATAAAATACTATGTATGCCCACTAGGACAACAAAGGGGGCAACTCAGAATGAAAGGTTGCTGTTTTCTGCATTCTGCAAGGAAGAAAGATGCTTGCTCTTTTACTGCAAAGAAGAACTTGCTTTATTCAAATGGTATGGGGAAACTGCTTTTATAAACCAGATGAGACTTCTGATATTAAGATGAATTCATAAGGGATCAATTTGATTCATGCGGTTCTCTGAGTGTTCAAATTCCAGATGAGACCAGATAACTTCTGGGGCAGCTGCATCAACATAAACATAAACGAAAGCAGCAAGACTGTGCAACAAGTGAGAAAGAGAGTCTCAAGGACATGGCTGCAGAGAGAAGAAGCGACATTGGTTGATGGGCCTTCATTTGTCCCCTGAAAGAGGAAGTTGATACTTCAGAGGGGCCGACATGGAGAGAGATTGGGTTAATGCAGAAATGACAAAGGAAGCATGATGCAATCATGTAACATTGCCTGCTCTCTGGCTCGATGAAAAGCCAGACTGAAGAAGGGCAAAGAGACAGCAGTATCCAGAGTCAAACCTCTATGTCACAGTGCAACAACAGTCCCTTGAATGCCAGCGCAGACTGACAGACCAAATGGATCAGAAAGGAGAGAGACACCCAAACTGCAGCCCAACATATTCAACTGATCACTGATGCAAGCAGAAGGACTTCATCCTCTCCTGAGCAGCACAGCACATTTCCAATGATCACTAGAGACCACCTCAAATATTCTTGATTGGCCATATTAATTGCATTTTGATTATTCTCTGGTTCCACAGCAGTTCTTCACATTCAGTTATCTTCAAATTAACATTCTTTATCTGCTTTCATTCAATAGACTCCAGTCCAGCCATAATTCATTAATAAAAAAGGAGTGGAAGCTGAACGTTTGTTTGACTGATCAGTTAACTAAAACTGGGACTGGACTTGGTGTAAGTGAAGGGCTATTCCATTGACCAACTAGGTAAATGCATAATTAGATAATTGATGATGATGCTGATAAGGAGAGAGATTTTGGGCTCTTCTTTTAAGATAGAGATGATAAGCTTGTATGTTACTGAGCTCTTTAAAAGGGGCCAAGATGTGTACAAGAACAAAAATGTGGATGATAAAGCTATGCTGGTCACTCCATCTTGGTCAATAGTTCATTTTAAAGCTAGATATAAAGCAATAACTCCAAAATTCCAAACCCAAGATATTGCAAATACTGTCATTACCATGCTAATATTGTTGGCCATGGATACAAGACTATGCGGAGATCTCCAGTCATTTAATAGAGCAATTATTGAGCAATAAGAAGATTATGAAGAGAAAGACCTACCAGATCAATTCATACAGTATATTAGAGATTAGAAAAATGGTTTATGACTGCAGTGTTTAATACAACCCCATGACAACTGACATCAGCCAGCTGTAAACATTCTGGGCCTGAAGTACAGGGAATGCCACATTGCCTATTTTCAGTAGCTTTGGCTCAGAGTTATGTCATTAATTTAGAAGTGGTGGTATTCCCACCATGATATTTAGGATGGATAATTGCACATAAAAATAAAACCAGAGTAAATTTGAAGGCATAAACAAAGATCTTCAATTGCACACTGTTGGGCACAGGCAACATTTCTTGTTACTTCAGTTTCAGATGTGCATGGTTTTGACCATTGCACAAGGGGGGAAGTGATTGGAAAAATAAAACTTATGTTGAAATTATTATCCAAAACAATGTCAGAAAGGGTATGTACATAGACTTAGTTGGTCAACCAAGGGGAAAAAAGTTAGCAATGAATTAAAATATTTTGAGTATGGACTTTTTTGAGTCAAGTCAAGTCACCTTTATTTATATAGCGCTTTTAACAAATAGAATGATAGAATGACTTACATTTGGTACAATCATTAGAAGTTCATTAACCACACTGGTGTTTATGTTGTGCTATTGTGTGTTCCTTTTCTTAGATAAATGATGGCAATGCAGCAGCTAAGCAGATAATCAGTGTGTCTGTGAGAATCTGAGTATCTGGAGTTGATATTGAGTCCACCAACATGTGCCTTGGACTGGATGAATTGGACAAAATTGTGTAAAACCCCCTACAAATCAAGGAGTGGTAGGGAATTTTCTTTTTTTATATTATGTAGATAGAAGTGTAGAGAGAGTTATTAGAATATTTGGGTGGAGTAGGCAGGAAGTTAGAGGGTGTTATGCTTATTATTTTGGCATATGCCCCTTCCTGAAGTAATTTATTCCTGTAATCATTTTCTTTCTTTAAGTCATATATTCCTGAAATAATTTATGCTAGAATCATTAGTTTTGAAAATCATTTATTCTTTTAAATGAATCAAATGTAAAATGTGATTGTTTTGTGGGAAGACAAGGGACGGTGAAGGTTTTAAGCAGGTCATTGTCAGTGATACCAGCAAAGGGGACGATAAAGAAAGACTGAATATTTACTTATTAGTTGACAAAGTAGTCATCATTTAACCTTCATTATCAGTACATCGTGTGTGTCTTTTAACACTGGGAAAGTCAACACTGGAAGAAAGGATCGACGAGCACCTCAGTGCTTAGCAGCATCAGTAGATTTAACTGGAGGTTTAAAAACCCGCTATCTACTCCAACACCAGGTAGCGCTGGAGGGCAATAAAGTCTGCCTGAAAGCACCTCTGGCATCGATGAACAACATCACCAGATAGCGCTCCAGGCTACCGGGAATGTCTGGAGTTCCTCTGGCACCGTGGGATAAACTAGTGCATCATTTATCACATTTTTGTTTATCATATTAATTTTAATCACTTTAATCATCTGACTAATCATTTATGTACTCTACATAACCATGACAACCATGGGCAAAGGTTAAGACATTCCACGCACATGCTTTAATACACATTGATGATTTATTCTTGATTCATTGTTTTGACCCCCAAGAAAGCAGAATCTTTTACTCTTCTCTAGTCAACTGTGGGGAGAGATGTTTGGCTCTGACTTCCTCTGGAGTGCAGCATCATGAAGAAGCCACTTGTTAAGAGGTACTGGAGGACCATCATTGGTTCATAGATGGAAGGAAGAGATGGACTCATGGTGTTGCCCTGTGGGTAAAGGGTTTAGAGGTGAGACTTGGTAAAGTCTCAAAGGGTGTTGTGAAATTTTACTAAAAAATATTATGTATGTTAATAATTACAATCAATATACTAATCAATATGGTGATTGTTTAATGATTATTTCAACAATTGGATGTCTTAAAATAGGCTGAGTCTTAGGTGCCCCCTACTGGGCAAGTATGGTGCTTTCCATTGGGCAGCGCCAATGAACTAGAGTAAACTATTGAACTTTGGGTGACTTCCAAGAATATGTCACGGATGGACAAACAAGTATGATGAATGGCCATGAGGACACCTGCATCTAGGAAGTGAGGATGAGACCAAGGTTGAAATGGAAACTGGTTCAAACTAGAAGGAAGCTACGATTAGAGAGTAAACCAAAACGAGAATGAATTAACTGTAGCAAAACTAATGGAGTAAAACCAATCAGAGTTGTCAATTTTTGGTTAAAAAGACTGATAAGAACAAGGTATAAGTATGGCTGTCTGGACAGACAAAGACTCGGATGCAGCGGCTGTCATCTCGGCTTTGTTGCTGTTCAATAAAGTCTTATTTTGGCATCTGGAACTTCGTTTCTTGAGTTTTATTTTACGACTTTGAGAAGATCATTGTTTGCTCCACAACACTCCAAGACCGCTCCACTATGGCAAATGAACATTGTCACTAGTGACAATTAAATTGTTGATATCAAGAATTAAATTGTTGATATCAAGAATAGACGTCTGTACTAGTAACCATGTGATTACTGATATAAAAAATAAAGGTTTTTACTATTAAGAATTGTATTTCTGATATGTGAAATTAGAATTTCAACTAGTAAGAAATCAATTATTTAGTAATCACGTTCAACTAGTAAGAAATCAATTAATTAGTAATCACTTGATAACCAGTGAATATACAATTACGGATATCAAGAATTATAGTTTTTACTAGTTGAAATGTAATTCCTGATATCAAGAATTAGCATTTTAACTAGTAAAAATTGAATTGTTGATATCAAGAATTAACATTGTTACTAGTGGAAATGAAATGTAATTGCTGATATCAAAAATAGCAATTGATACTAGTAGAAATCTAGTTCCTGACATCAAGAATTAACATTTTAACTAGTAAAAATGTAATTGTTAATATCAAGAATTCATATCCTGAGAATTAATAAAAGTCAAAACGGCTTGCTATAGCTCCACCACCGCTCCATCACGAGTACAATTCATGCCAATGACCCGTAATATAACTGCATATGTAGCAAGAATTCACGTTAAACATTTAGCTAGCTTGATAGTGAAGGATCACTCAAATCAGAAAGAATGTGAAGGCTATGATGACGGCAATAGACGGCAATGAGCGGGAAGTTATAGTTTTCAAGGAATTTGTTTGTTACTTCTAGATACTGAATATTTTCAGCTGAAAGCATGATTTAAACAACACTTATTCACACGCAATCGTTCCCTCAATAATGCTTTCAAACAAATGTGATCTTACAGTGCTACTTCATCTGTATCCGATTTCGAATGAGCAGAAACCTGTAAGAAATGCATCGATCCGCAGGTAAAATTACTGACGAAAACGTACTGTTACTTTCATCACAAACTAAATTTGTGATGAACTACATCCAATAAAGTATTTCGGTTTGTTTGAAATATCACAGTTCTGTTGAACTGTGATATTTCAAACAAACCGAAATACTTTAGAAGCAGAGCACTGTCTGTCAAAATTGTAGTTGCATTTTTCATTAACTAATTTCTTAAATTATCCTTTGACAATGGTCTGGCCCGCCATCTTACTTGCCGACCCCTGCTTTAAAGGGTCTACTTTTATTTGTGTATCAACAAAACACTGTGCTTTTGTAAAATAAAGAAAATAAACAGTGTGCTTTTAGCCGTCTCATTCTCCAGGTATATCTGTTTGAAATGCGTCACTAAAATGAAATGAAACAGCGAATATTTGAAACAGATACATGAGAGATATATCTATAGAAAGCTTGACATGTCTACGTTTACACGAAGTAAGTCATGTCGAAAACAAATATTATGTGACAAAGTATGAAAGCAATGTCAAGTCTTGCCTGTCTGCGTTCATTATCTCTAATTAGATCATGCCCATAGCCGATCGTGCTTTTGGTATTACAATCATCCACGTGAGACGCGCGGCATGTAAATGTAAATAAGTGATCCATCGACAGACATAGGCTTTTCACTAAGATTTTCTCTAAGTACGCATAAACGTTGTTTTCTCAAAAACACAATTACGTACATACATGCTGCTCACATATTATTGTAGCCCTAACTGGTTTATGCTGGGCCCAAACGCTCCCACTCTTTTGCTGCAAGCCCCCAGATATCAACTAAAAAATGGTGGGCCCCACAACCACCAAAGCCTGTGGGCCCCTCTCGTCCCCCTCTTCCTCCAGTGAGAGCTCTCCGGCCGCTGCCACAACGCCAGGGCCCAAACCCTCCATCTGCCTTACGGCTGACTCATCTAATCTGCAGCCTGTTATGCATCAAACCAATATTGCTGTTGAGGCAAAATGCAATGCCATCAAGTTAGCATTTTTAAACATTCACGCACTAAAAAATAAATAATTTCTGATCAATGACTTAATAACCACAAACAACCTGGATTTTATGCTTCTAAATGAAACATGGCTAGAAGACAGCTGCAGTGCAATGGTCCTCAAGAGGTGTAGCTGCTCTATTTAAAATGTCTATCAATGCAAGCAAGTGTCATTTGGTCAGTACTTATCTTTTGAATATCTAGAGATTGTGTTGAAAGGTGATCCACGCATTCTGTTTATCATTATTTACAGGCCTCCAAAATACATTAAAAAATAAATTATAACTGTTTTAAACACTTTTGACATGATTCAGCGTGTGCATGAACCTACAGACAATCGTGGACATACGTTAGATTTACTCATCAGTAGAGGTCTAAACATTTCATCCATTGTTGTTAAGGATGTAGTACTATCTGATCACTTCTGTATTTTCTTTGATATATTGATCTCTGCTACCACTGAAACAGAAAGAGATGCATTAACGAAAACCCTAGTGGAGGCTATATCTTTAACACCAAGCATTTCTGCAGACTCTGTTGATCTTCTCCTTGATTCCTTTAACTCAAAAGTTAAGAATGTTATTGATGATATTGCTCCTATAAAAATCAGTAAGACAGAAATCAGCTTGTAGAAAATCAACAGCAGTTCAGAGTATGAACAGACAATGCAGAAAAGCTGAGCGGATGTGGCGGAAGACGAAACTTGAAATAGACTATAGAATCTATAAAGACAGCCATAAAGACAGCCTTTGTGCTTTCAATGTGGAACTAGACAAAGCTAGACAGTCATTCTTCTCAAACCTTATAAACAGTAACTAAACAACACTCGCATTCTTTTTGCTACTGTTGGGGGGACAACCCCACTCCCCAAGTCAGATTGCCAGTGAAATGCCCGCCGACAACAAATGCAATGAGTGTGCTTCCTTCTTTTCTGAGAAGATCAATAATATCAGGAAGGCGATTAGCACATCCCCAAGTTATGCAGAGGTCAGACAGATTCGACCGCAATATGTCTGCTTTTCAAGATAGCGAATTGATAGCGAAATTTTGGAAGAAATAGTACAGCACCTTAAATCGTCAACCTGCTATCTTGACACACTTCCCACATATTTTTTCAAAAGTTCTCTTGGAAGTGGTGAATGCCTCACTTCTTTCTGGCACGTTTCCAAACTCCCTGAAAACTGCAGTTGTTAAACCCCTTCTGAAAAAGAGCATTACTGGATCTCAGTGCTGCATTTGACACGGTCGATCATATACTTCTAGAGAGACTGGAAAACTGGGTCGGGCTTTCTGGGATGGTAATCAAATGTGCCTTATCGCCAAATGACTACAGCCCAACTGACTCCCTCTGCCAATGCATTGATGAAATTAACAATTGGATGTG
>NW_015549820.1:0-1735 GCF_001515605.1 Sinocyclocheilus anshuiensis
TTTAAGAACTGGTGTAATGGCAGCTAGCTTGAGGACTGAGGAAACTTTTCCAGTACATAGAGAGTTGTTAATGATTGCAGTAATAGAGGGACCCAGGAATGTTGCACACTGTTTCAATACCTCAATAGGCATAGGATCAAGAAGGCACGTAGATGGATTCATAGACATGACCAGTTTCAAAATATCATCCGAACCAACAATTTCAAAATTTGAACAATTAACAAATTTGTAGGGTGGAACTCATTGGTCAGCAGTGAAGAACCAGCAAGCATGGAATTGTGGATATCTTGAACTTTCTCAGTAAAATACTTATGAAATTTGTCGCACAACTCAACAGAAGGACTAATGTTTTAATTATGAGGCTTCAAAAACCAGTTAATTGTTTTAAACAACTTTCTTGGGTTATCAGCACCTTCATTAATCATGTGTGAGTAGTACACCTTTCTGGAGGAATCAAGGGCAAGATGATACTTCAGCTGCTGCTCATCAAACATCAACCTATGGACAGTAAGACCAGATTTTTTGTATAAGCGCTCAAACTTCCAGTAGTACACCTTTCTGGCGGAATAAAGGGCAAGATGATACTTCAACTGCTGCTCATCAAACATCAACTTTTACTGGACAGTAAGAACAGATTTTTTGTATAAGCGCTCAATCTTCCTTCCCTCCACTTGAGATTTAACCAAGAAAATGTGACTCTGACATTAATTTACATTTGATTAAAAAATGCCTCCTCATTTCAGAACACCACTGCACACCACTGAGATATATATATATATATATATATATAATTTAAATACGAAGCTTGAAATTAATTTCCACTTCATATAATTATATGAATATATTATATGAATTATAAACATTTACAATTACTATAATATAAATAGGCTAGGTTACACTTTACTTGAAGGGGTGTGCATAAGACTGACATGACACCTTCATAATCATGACATGACACCTACATAATCATGACATGACACATGCCATGAATATGAAGGTTTTTTTATGCATGTTTATGACAACTGTCATTAAAGATGTAATTTTTAATGCAAAGATGACATTGTTTGAGATGTCTTTGTGATGGGCTATGGTTAGGGGTAAGGGTAGGGTTAGGGTTGGGTCAAATAATGTCATATTTGCATTAAAAATTACATAACTGAGCGAATGACACTTAATGACAGTTGTCATAAACATGCATAAAACCTCCTTCATATTCATGTCATGCACACCCCTTCAAGTAAAGTGTTACCATAGGCTAAAATATATTAGTAGCTGCAAAAGTCGGGCAATTTTGTCTCTAAAATTCTTTGACTGTAAACTGCTTTAATTTGGAGCGAGAGATATGGGGGAGTGGCTTCATTGCATCAGATACATTTGTCACTTTGCTCACAGCTGATTTGTCCAGTTTGGGTTTGCGATCTCTAACCCAGAATAAAATCTAGGGTAGCTGTGTAGCGTAAATTACCATGGTGACGAAACCCACTCAAAAGCAACCCATCTTCTTGAGCCTGAAAACTCAAGAGTTTGCTCAAACTAAATGTGAACTTAAACTGAAACCGGCTTCGTGCTACAGGCCACAGGAATTCGTAATCTGTACTTAATCTGTTTCAGAAAGTCATTTTTTAAACAAAGATTAACTAGTCTAGATTAAGCCTACTCTTGACTTAATTTAAACCCTGTCCGGGCAACCGCCCCACTATGTTCTTTCCAGAGGCCTATGGACCATCTTATCAGT
>NW_015549821.1:0-602 GCF_001515605.1 Sinocyclocheilus anshuiensis
TCCGGGCGGTACGGCCTGGCATCCTGGGTTCGAGGAGGAGCTTCTTGAACCCCGGACAGTCCCGTCCCAGGAGCAGAGGTACGGGGAGATCCGGCACAATGCCCACCTCGATGGCCCAGGTCCCGGGCTCCGCTGAAATCCGCACTGTACGGGCCGGTACATAGCGGGTGTCTCCGTGCACACACGTCAGCGGCAACTGGGATTTCTGCTCGGGCCTGGGTCGTACCAGGGACGGTTGCACGAGGGTGACTGAACTGCCGGAGTCCAAGAAGGACTGTACGGGTTTCCCTTCCAGTTTTAGCATCCTGCTGGGGCCCGGGGAAAGTCCGTCCTGGTGCAGGAAACACCCCGCCATCCAGGCCCGGGCCGTCGGGGCCGGGGGTTCCGTGGGCATTGGCTCATCCGCAAAGTCGGGGACCACCGGTCTGCTGCCTGGTCGCATTGCACCTTCGAGCGGATGCCGCTCCATCGCCCTGCGGGGCGCCAGGCCCGCTCTCTCCCCTGCCTCGCGGGCATTCGTCGCCTCAGCCAGCTCGACCGCTTCAACGAGACTGGCGATGTCCTGTGGATTCTGCATACTGACCGGGCGCCTAAGCGGACGG
>NW_015549821.1:766-967 GCF_001515605.1 Sinocyclocheilus anshuiensis
GGTCATCATAGGTCCATTGATAGAACTGTTGCGCAGCCCCCATGGGCGATAGGCCCACCCGGGCTAGGATTTTGGCTTTGAGCTCGTCATACTGTTCATTCCGGGGTGCCCTCAGGGCATAATAGGCCCTAGGCCCGCTTCCGGTGAGGAAGGGTGTGATGATGCGAGCCCACTCTTCCTGGACCCACCCCTCCCGGGCCG
>NW_015549822.1:0-959 GCF_001515605.1 Sinocyclocheilus anshuiensis
AGTGATGAGGGTTGGCCGGGAGGCCATTTATCAAGAGCACTGTCAATTGCAATATTGAAATCCCTACCTATAACAAGAAGAGAGTTTGGGAATTTTTTCAGCCAGTATAGCAGTCTGCTTTCTATAAACTCAAGAAAACTAGCATTCTCAGACCTTGAATTAAATCCATAAATATTGGCCATAATAATAAAAGTTGAATTAAGATCAATGACATGACACAAAAAATGTCCATATGAATCACAGTCCGAGTGTAATATATTCCCTTTAAATGCATTTCTTAGAGTAGTAACTCCTGCAGAGTGTTCAGTTCCATGGGAAAACCAAAGGAAATTTCTGTCAATTGCAATATTGAAATCCCTACCTATAACAAGCAGAGAGTTTGGGAATTTTTTCAGCCAGTATAGCAGTCTGCTTTCTATAAACTCAAGAAAACTAGCATTCTCAGACCTTGAATTAAATCCATAAATATTGGCCATAATAATAAAAGTTGAATTAAGATCAATGACATGACACAAAAAATGTCCATATGAATCACAGTCCGAGTGTAATATATTCCCTTTAAATGCATTTCTTAGAGTAGTAACTCCTGCAGAGCGTTCAGTTCCATGGGAAAACCAAAGGTCATTTCCCCATTGTGATCTCCAAAATTTTACATCATTAACAGATGAATGGGATTCTTGGAAAAAACAAATATCAGGCTTCAGTTGTTTCGCAAATAAAAATACAGCTTTCCTTTCCACAGTATGCCGTATACCCCTGACATTTAATGAAAACAAAGACAACAACGTGAAAAACAAATAAATATATAAAAGAACTGTAGAAACAAAAAGGCAATGACCTTACGTCAAAAGCTTAGGGCAAAAAAGGGAACACCCCAAACTCTGCACTTAGAACAAGAGTCAGTGTTAAGTGAATCAACTTATCATATAACATCTTGACAAGCCGAACTTGTCAAGATG
>NW_015549822.1:1106-1698 GCF_001515605.1 Sinocyclocheilus anshuiensis
TAACATCTTGATAAGTTCCAGACAAAAGGTTTTGAACTATCCTTAAAAGGATATTAAGGCACAAAAACCGAACTGCAACAAAAGATCCTGGACTAGCCAGCCTCAGGACGACAAACTTCAAGGTGGCAGAATGATTTCTTTGCCTTCAACAAATGCTCGGGCTCTGACATAGTATGCCTTTTTCCCTGCGTCCCTCGCACTTTTAATTGCAGGCCACAGCTTTTTTCTCCTTTCTCTGTCTTCCTCCCAGAAAGAAGTATTCAGCAAAACGTAGTTTCTTATCACGCAGGTACGAGTTGTTTCTAGCAGCCTTCCAAACTGCATCACGGTGCACTCTGCTGGTGAATTGAAGAATTACAGGCCTCGGCTTGTCAGTGAGCATTTTTAATATAACATCTTGACAAGTTCGGCTTGTCAGTGAGCATTTTTGGACCTAAGCGATGAACAGTATCGATCACATCTGGAAGCTTGATCTTTCCCTCAGGTAGCACCTCCTGGCAAATATTAATAACTTCTGCTCATACGTTCTGATCTGCTTTCTCAGGGGCTCCATACAACTTCAGGTTCCATCTCCTGTGGTACCCTTCCAGCT
>NW_015549823.1:0-149 GCF_001515605.1 Sinocyclocheilus anshuiensis
ATAAGTTTTTCAGCAGTTGAGCTCTCTTTTCACTCAATAAACAAGCAGAACTTCCGCTTCCACTGCATGAGTTTAAGTCCCCAAAAAAAGAGCACATAAAATATGACAAGAAAATGGTTATAATTAGTGCTGGGCATTGACGCACATTT
>NW_015549823.1:302-532 GCF_001515605.1 Sinocyclocheilus anshuiensis
AAAAACGGATTACATAAGACATGATAAATTTCATTAAGTTGTACTGTATCGCTCAACATACTTTATGATGCTTGCTCACATTTATTTCATGTTATAACTAGCAGTAAAGAGGAAGATCGAAGTTTGTAATCTAGCTTGTAAGCCACTGGCTAGCTAGTACCTAACTGACGGTTACAGTAATGCTCGTCAGTAAAAACTAAAAAAATCTGCCTTTTCTTTTCCTCAAAAAC
>NW_015549824.1:0-136 GCF_001515605.1 Sinocyclocheilus anshuiensis
CAGCGAGGCGCCACAAGCCAGCGCCCAGGAGGATGCAACACTTCTTGTAGAGTGAGTTTGCAACCTGAGCGGGCAGGGCACACCCTGTGCCTGATAAGCCAGGGTGATGGCATCCACAATCCAGTGGGCCATCCTC
>NW_015549824.1:659-919 GCF_001515605.1 Sinocyclocheilus anshuiensis
AGACAGGTCCCAAGAGGGTATAGAGGAGGGCCGGGGAGGATTTAACCTTCTCGCCCCCCTAAGGAACCTGATGACCAGATCATGCTTCCCTACCGACTTCCCTTCCACGGGGTCATGGTTAGCAGCAATCGCAGCGACATAGACTTTAAGGGTGAAGGGAGACAGCCTTCACTCCAACCCTTGCTGCAGAAAGGAAAGCACAACCCTGATCGGGCAGAAGAACACCACTCGACGAACAGGTTCCACTTCAAGGCATAAGC
>NW_015549825.1:0-14137 GCF_001515605.1 Sinocyclocheilus anshuiensis
AATATCGTGATATATTTTTAAGCCCATATCGCCCATCCCTAGTGATCGGACTTTTTGGGTTGTCTCTTCTTGTTTTTTTTTCTGGGTCTCTGGGGACATTCTAGAAATTCTTCACTTTCAGGCCCTGCTGTACTGGGCTTTCCTCTTCTGGAGTCATTTGTGTGTCTAAATCACCTTCATGGATCGACCCATCCATATAGTTTTCGAAATCCACAATACATTTACGGGGAAGTCGTGGCCTAATGGTTAGAGAGTCGGACTCATAACCCAAAGGTTGCGGGTTCGAGTCTCGTACCGGCAGGGATTGTAGGTGGGGGGAGTGAATGTACAGCGCTCTCTCTCACCTTCAATACCACGACTGAGGTGCCCTTGAGCAAGGCACCGAACCCCCAACTGCTCCCCGGGCGCCGCAGCATAAATGGCTGCCCACTGCTCCGGGTGTGTGTTCACGGTGTGTGTTCACTGCTGTGTGTGTGCACTTTGGATGGGATAAATGCAGAGCACTAATTCCGAGTACGGGTCACCATACTTGGCCACACATCACTTCACATGTCACGTCACATCACTGATTGTACTGGGGAAAAGACAGAGGGACAAATAAGACCATGCACAGTTTAGTACCATTATTTTTCTACCATTAAAAGTCTACTTCAAGTCATACTTTAGTCACTTGCACTCTTTTTTACAAAGTTAATTTGAAGTGCATTAGTACAAATTACTACATTACAACAATTACTAAAAAATATTACCTTCTATTTTGTAGAAATACATTCAGGAAGGAAATCGCGGCAGCATATTTCCATTCCTGTTGACACATTGCTCCAGAGCCACTTGGCAACTGCTGTCTTTTTTTCCACTTGATGTAGTTGTCTCGAAGTGACTTCCATCTTGCCCTGCACTCATTTTCTGTGAAGAGATAGAAATTAATGTTTATATTAATGTTTGTTTTACAGGTATCTGGCCTCAGGAAATTCAGTCAGAACTCTTGCCTTCCACTATCATATGGGGGAGAGCACAGTGGCTAAAGCCATCAAGGACACATGTGCTGCAATTAACAGGCGCATGATGGATACACACCTAGCAAGACCTACTGAGCAGGAGTGGAGGAATATTGCTTCAAAGTTTTCAACTAGGTGGAATTTCCCTAACTGCATAGGAGCGATAGATGGGAAGCACATCCTCCTCTTTGCACCACCTCATTCAGGCAGCCTTTACTTTAATTACAAAAAAACATTCCCTGTAGTATTATTGGCTATGGTCGATGCTGAATATCTAGTCCATATTGGCGAGTATGGACGGTCAAGTGTTGGGGGTGTCTTTGCAGGCTCAGCCATAGGGTAGGCATTGGATGCAAAAAAGCTGGAGGTGCCAGATGATCAGCAGCTACCAGGAGCAGAGCATCTGGGGAACATGCCATTCACCATTGTTGGGGATTCAGCATTCCCATTAAAAACCTACCTGATGCAGCCTTACCCTTATGGATATATATACGTAGATGCCTCATTAGCGACTGTTTCTATGGGCTGCGATACGCAAGTCGTCCACCATATTGTAATGGTCAACTTGACGTCATTCACCATAGTAACCAATGAATATTCGAAGATGCCACAGTCCTGCACAGCCGATGGTCTGTGAACCCATAGTATGGTGAATGACTTCAAGTTGACCGTTCCAAGATGGCGGACGCGTCTACGTGCTTGGAACGGTCGAATGGGGCATCTATACATATCTATGCTTACCCTGGTCGAGACTTATCCACACAACAACGCATCTTCAACTACAGATTGTCTCGAGCGCGCAGTGTGGTGGAAAATGCCTTTGGCATTTTGTCATCTCGTTGGAGGATCAACATACAAATAAACAGCCTTATTTTGTCGGCGTGCATCCTTCACAACTTTCTTCTCAAGCCAATGGAAGTAGAGAGGTGGCTAAATACCAGTGCTCCAACTACTGGATCAATGGAGAGCATCTCTACTGCTGGTGGACCTCGTGGTGCAAGGGAGGCCTACACAGTTTGAGACAAATTCTGCTCTTTTCAACTCTGAAGGACATGTATCTTGGCAGATTGAAATGGTGTAATGGTCACTATGGGCCTGTTTACATCGGGTCATTTCATGCGTTTTCGCTGATCGGACATCTATCCGATTTGTTAAAACGTTTCCATTTACACTTGGCGCATAAATGTGTCGTCGCAAAACGGATATAAATCCGATTTTCAATTCCTGCGCTATATTTCAATTTAACTGAGTTCACGTCAACGAAATCAAAAGATAAGCACTGCATTTGATTAATTATCAGCTCATTCCAAGATCAAAGCCCGCAATAGGAGAGCGCACGGCATCAGCACTGGAAAGATAAGTTTGTCTTACTACTTTTAATGAAGATGATTGTGTGTTGACCGTCTGCGTCTTTTCTGATAGCTATCCGATCAGAAAAAATGCATGACGTGACCAGGTGTAAACAGGCCCTATAGTGTTGCTTTACTGACTTTAATTATTTAATTGATTTTAGATTTGGGAGACACGATATCTTCCTACTGTAGATATCGTACACCTGCTTAGCTCATAATTTAGTCTCTGCATTCATATTAGATTGACATTCATCAATTATTAGCATTGTTTTGTATTATTACAAGCAATTTCAACATTTTTTAAATGCTGTAGCTACTACATGATTTGTTTGCTCAATAAAAACATAGATGCTACATATTTTTTTTGTGTAAGGTATGCTTATTTCTTTCTTAAATTTAATTATAGTCATTCCTGTTGAGGTAGATTATTGGGGTCTTAATTCAACATGAGGAGTTGTTTACTTCAAATAACATAATTGTCAATTTGTGGTCAGCATTGTTATTTTTAAGGACATTATGAAATAAAATAATGTCTGTAGTGTACGTTATTTTATAATTGTACTGTACAATTACATACAGTTGTTGCTAACGTCTGTCACTGAACATTTACCTCAGATCGTATGTTAACAGCATTAGAGATTCTTTCCTGAAAAATCTTCCTGAGATTGACTTCCTTATGTTTTCTTTGAAGAATCTATGGTTTGTTGCATATAATTCCGAGTATTTTCCTATACTTCGTTGATGAGTTTTTCGTCGTCTTTAAACTTTAAAGTCTGTTTTTTCATAAAATATTTTGCTTTTTTTTAGAAAAATATTTTTTACAAGAATGGAACACAAATAAATGCTTACATTGCTGCCAAAAATCACAGACACTATGCACATTTTGTTAATAATTTTCTAAGTGCAAACTCAGAGATGTGCCTCAGGGACATGACAAAATGCTTGGTTTAAGATAGATATAAGACATTATTTTATGCTTATTTTTTTTATCCATTATGATGGGCATCCCAAAGTTTTGTGAAAAGCTTCTAACAATTAATTTTGGTGAACCATCACTTTAGAAACTGAGATATATTTGAGACAAGATCATTTTGTTGAGGTTTAGGCATCCTTATGTGGCCACGTGTTTCTAGCAGGTCTAGCAGAAATGGAGATGATTAATAAAATAACATTTTATTTTTATTATATTATATTATATTGCGTAAGAGCCTTGTGAAAGCATTCAAATTAAGTTTTCATAATTTGTTTTTATTAATATATAAAGTGTTAAGAATACATAAAATAATACAAACAGGACATTATTATTATTATCATCATCATCATCATATATATATTTTTTAAATACACTACTGATCATTTGTTCAGGTGTTCATGTTGTTCAAATTGGGCTTCATAAGACCTCAATACATTGTCAGGAGCCACAGGTATTAATTTTGTCTTGCCTGGTATTCATGTTTTGACTCAAATGCTGGTAGCTGCTAACTTGCATTTGACTTAAGCTAAAAATCTTCTTTACTGTTGAAGAAAAAATCACCTACATCTTGGATGGCCTGAGGGTGAGTACATTTTTATTTTCGGGTGATCTATCCCTTTTAGCAAGTCCCGCTGTTCATTTTCTCATTCATTCATGATTCTTCAATGTGCCAATAACCTGCCCGCTAAAAGCTGCGCTTGCTGCAATAAACAATGTAACAAAATTATGATGCTAAATTCACAATTGTCATGTTTGGTCAAAATGTTTTGGTCAGTGCATGCTAATGTAAAATATGACTCACATGTTAATGGCAGGTGTAAGGAGGGCTGTGTCAGCTTCAAGTCTTCAGTTCTGTAGTTTTGACCTGCATTGCGTCACTGTTTACGAGCAGGCAGACAGGAGCATATACAGCAGTAGCAGATAAAGACTGTGTTTGCTGATAGCTGCAGGTGAAAGTTCAGTGCTTTGTGTAAAGAGCTGAACTGTATTTTTCATCTACCATCTCTTTCACGGCGCTCTAGCAGAAGTGTTTCAGAAATACAGAGATGAGGACGCAGTCTTTGCTCTTGGTGTGTTCGGTGTGTGTGTTCTGGCAGCACGGCAGTGCCTCCCTCATGACCACTGAATGCCAAGACGCCGCTGTGCTGAAGGCTGCCGAGGAGACCCTAGAGCAGATAAACGCAGACAGACAGGAAGGCTATGTCCTCTCACTCAACAGACTTTATGATGTCAAACAGGACATAAAGGTGAGTGTTGATACTAGTGTGGATGCATTGGAGTGAAAACGGCAGTGGTGAATAAAGGAAAAAACTTGTATGAAATCTTGCAAACAGTGAATGATAAAGGGTTAATTGACCCCAAAATTTAAATTCTGTGATCATTTACTCTCTCTTTAGTTGTTTCAAACCTATATGAGTTTCTTCCTTTTGCTGAACACAAAAGATGGTATTTTAAAGAATGTTGGTAACCAAACAGTTGCTGGTAGCCTCCATAGTAACGGACAAAAATACCGTTTGGTTACCAACATTCTTCAAAATATCATCTTTTGTGTTCAGCAGAAGAAAGAAACGCTTACAGATTTGGAACAACATGAGGATGAGCAATTCATTTTTGGGTGAACTATCCCTTTAAGTAGAGCTAAAATGGTAAAATCAATTAAAAAGTTAATAACATCTACATCTTGTGTCTTCCGTATATACCATTTTAAACTACCTTAATTAGCATTTAATTTTGTTGAATTATTTACTTTTTTTTTCAAAACTAAAAATGTTTCCTGAATATATTTTAGTATTGATTTGATGACTTTTCAAATTGTCTGTATATGGGTCAGAAACGTTAAGATGTCCGCATCAAAAGAAATGTACAAACGTGATTTTATGTCCATAGAAAGCACATTAAATGTAAGTAAAGTGACTACTTTTAAGGTTTCAAATACATTTTTAGAGAATAAAATGTTAAAATTTGGTTGAAATCATGTTACACTGTCATTCAGTGTAACACAATATTTATGTAAAAATTCAAACAACATGCTTATTCTGACGTGTACATATTAAAATATATAAAAGAATAAGGGAGCATATTAAAACCTAGGATAGTAATGGGCAAAACCTAGGATAGTGGCAAACTAATTAGTATTTGGGGTGAAAGTAATTAGTATTTTAATGTCATAAATTGATTTTTGTTGTAAATATGCCTGACAAGATTATTACACTGAATGACATTTTAGTGGGTGTCTTCTGTAAATCAGTTGAAAAATGTATGATATTTATTTTTTGCTCAGAAAAACAAAAACAAAATTGCAATTAAATTAAACAGAAAACTTTTTTATTTTTTGGGGGGAAAAACAACAACAATTTAAAGCAGTATTACACTTATTGTTTTTATGCTTAAACCCTTTTTCGTCTTTGACCCACATATATTTTTTTGCTGTCTGATCCTCTTCACGGGTTCATACTTGCAGTTTTGTTAAAATACACTATATTAAGCAACATGAATGATTGATTGATGCCCATGGTGGGGCTGCAGCATTAAAATTAACCTGTGTGTATAGAAAGTACACCCAACACAAGATTCCAACACTGACAAATTCATTCCCGTAACACTTAGGCTAAATAAACAGATTCCCACCAGAGCCTGAGTCCTAGTCAATGTCATGCTGACTCACAGTTGGTTCAAGGCACAGGAGACCAGAGGCATCAATCTAATTGCTAGTGGTATATTTTTTAAACAAAAACAAACCGCACTGGAAAAACTGCAGAAAAAAGACATAATATATATGAAAAATATCATATGTTTTATTGTTATTATATTTTTAATTTTCCTTTTTTTAATTTTTATTTTTAAAGAGTTTAAAAGATATGGAATTAATGGAAGATGCACAAATATGGAACACATAAGTGTGTATATCTTAATTGAATTTACGTTGCCATGTTAAAAATAAAAAATCCAAATATCAGATATTTAAAAAAAAAAATGAAAATGTGTACTTTTTCTGTTTTTCACCAAATGCATGTTAAAGGTTTTTGGAAATGAAATCTGAAAAGACATGCAACGGAGATAACATTATAAAGCTTGGGTCTTTGAAATATTATTTCATGCTAGTTTGATTAATGTCGTGTTTGCTTCTAACAAAGGCAGAAGGCGTGAACCATATACACCTGACGATAGATGTTCTGGAAACAGAATGTCATGTGATCAGCAGGAAAAACTGGAAATCCTGTGCTGTTAAGGAGATTGGCAGTCTGTGTATGTGCTTTACTCTGTAGATAAGGTCATCAGGACTTCATAGACTTCTTATAGTCAAATATTTGTATGCACTATAACATACTTCTGTTTGACTAAAGAGTTCACTGTTATCTGAACTATATTAGGTGTTCGGGACGTGTGATGCATCCTTTCCTTTCAGAGCTCCATCAAAGTTGAGAATTACAACTGCACCATTCAACAAGGTGTGCTGAGACTGCATTAACTTATCTTAATTTAATGGAATGTTCTGTCCATTACCACATTAGTCAAGTCAAGTCACCTTTATTTATATAGCGCTTTTAACAATACAGATTGTGTCAAAGCAACTGAACAGCATTAATTAGGAAAATAGTGTTTCAATAATGCAAAGTGACAATAGTAAACTAATTTTTCAGTTAAAGGCAGTTCATCATTGAATTCAGTGATGTCATCATCCAGCTCAGTTAAGTTTAAATAGTATCTGTGCAATCAAGTCAACGATATCGCTGGAAATGAAGTGTCCCCAACTAAGCAAGCCAGAGGCGACAGCGGCAAGGAACCAAAACTCCATCGGTGACAGAATGGAGAAAAAACCTTGGGAGAAACCAGGCTCAGTCGGGGGCCAGTTCTCCTCTGGCCAGACAAAACCAGCAATTCAATTCCAGGCTGCAGCAAAGTCACATTGTGCAGAGGACTCATCTGGTTCCTGTGGTCTTGACCCGGTGGCCGTCTGAGACCAGGTCTTTACTGGGGATCAGTATCTGGGGCTCATCTAGTTGTCCTGGTCTCCGCTGACTTTCAGGGCTGTAGAGGTCCTTTATTAAGTGTGCAGAACAGCCACCCAATAAAGCATTACTATAGTCTAACCTTGAGTTCATGAACGCATGAATTAACATTTCTGCATTTGACATTGAGAGCATAGGTCGTAATGTAGATATATTTTTGAGATGGAAAAATGCAGTTTTACAAATGCTAGAAACGTGGCTTTCTAAGGAAAGATTGTTATCAAATAGCACACCTAGGTTCCTAACTGATGACGAGGAATTAAAGGGTTAGTTCAGCCAAAAATGAAAATTCTGTCATTAATTACTCTCGTGTTGTTCCAAACCCGTAAGACCTTCGTTCATCTTCAGAACACAAATTAAGATATTTCTGATGGAATCCGAGAGCTGTCTGACCCTGCATAGACAGCAACGCAGAAGGAATATAATTGTGAGGATACTATCTTTTCAAATTACACATTAATGTGTACACATTAGTGCCAATAGTTCAGTAACATCTTTTTTTTTTATTTTTCCTAAGTCTATGTGGCACGGCATTCTGGAGAGTTGCAGAAATGTGCTGCTCATGTTTTTAATCAAAAGTGATTTAAATCACTTCTTCCAACAACAAAAAATTTGTAATTTGCTTTTATAAAGTTACCTAAAATGTCCTTGTAGCAGTAAAGATAGTACATGTTACCACATATATATTTTGCAGGCATTTATTTGAAAGTTACTACATGCAAGAAACCTTTTAATCCCCAGAATATTCTAGAAACTGAAAAGAGATAATCTAACAGAGTAAAGCATGTTATACATGTTATTTTGGTAACTAATTCACACTGAAAGTAACTTGGATTATAGATAATAATAGCAGTATAATGCTTTCATCTTTGTCCATAGGTATAATACTTTGTAAAATGCTGACTTTGCCTCACTGTTTCACAGTGGCAGCTCGAGCTATAGTAAACACTTGCCCCGACTGTCCAACTGCAGAACGCTTAGATGATCCAGTTATATCGGAGACCACAAGGCTGGCCCTGCAGAAATTTAACAAGAAGAGCGCTTCCCCACATTTCGTTGCTCTTCTGAATATAACAGCAGCCAGCATGCAGGTATGTCAACGCCAGTTAATCAATCGATCCTGTCCTGCATACATGACTGGAGATGTGTGTTGTAGTGGGTTGTGGGTCCGTCTTATTTTGTGGAGTTCACCATTCAAGAGACTGACTGCAAGAAAAGCACTGCTGATATCGAGCTCACACAATGCAAGCTGAAGGACTCGGAGTCAGCTGTAAGAACTCATTCAGATCAAAATGAAATAAAGAACACTCTTTCAACTTGCTTTATATTGCCTTTGCCACTCAGATGTCTGTAAGTGGAGTAACCTTTCTTTCTGTTGGCTAAAGCACAAGGGCTTTTGCACTGGTTCACACATCAATGCTGATGACGGGCTGGAGATGAAGGTTCCTGTTGAGGTCAAATGTGAAATCTTTCAACCAATGGTGAGTGGTTTGCATTGCTCAAGAGTGACTAAAAGTAGCAATATTAATAATTTTAACTATGTTATACAGTGGTGTAAAAGTAGTTCAGATTGTTTTCAGTAACAAGGAAATTTATCCAAACTAGTAGCAGCATGTCCATGTAGCTTGACAAAGGTCCACCTGACATATTTACTTTAGAAACATGAAGTTTGGTGGGACATATCTATGAGAAAACCTAACTGTAAATTGCATACACTACCATTCAAAAGTCTGTGGTCAGTAGAATTTATTTATTTGAAAGAAGTCTCTTCTGCTCACAAAGGCTGCATTTATTTGATCAATAATACAGTGAAAACAGTAATACTGTGAAATTACAATTTAAAATAACTTTTCTATCTGAATATATTTAAGAATATAATTTATTGCTGTGATCAAAGCTGAATTTTCAGCATCATTACTGCAGTCTTCAGTGTCACATGATCCTTCAGAAATCACTCTAATATGCTGATTTGCTGCTCAAGACACATTTCTGAATATTATCAATGTTAAAAACAGTTGTGCTTTTTGTTGTGTAATTGGTAACATTATAAATGTCTTTACCGTCACTTTTGATGAATTGAAATGCGTCCTTACTGAATGAAAGCATTAATTTATTAATTTTTGAACAGTAGTGTATCTGCTGAAAGTTTATTTTGTCAGCTTTTAGAAGTACGCTAGCAGATGAGCTCAAAGCTAACTATAACTGTATAAAAGATATTGTCAGCTTGTCCGTTGTTGTTAGTTTCTGATAACTTGATGAACTAAAGTTTCAAAATAGAGGATTTTTATGTACTGCTTTAAATCGGCCAAAAAAGTATCAGAACCAGTTTGTGATTTTTTTTTTTTTTTTCATTTTTCTTATGTTGTTCTCCAGGCTGTTCAACAAGGAGCTTTTGGATCAGTACATGTTCTCTCTCTCTCCTCCACCTCTCCGCCCCCAGAGTCCAGCCCATAGCCAGCAGCTGCCCCGGGGAGAGACGACACAACCTCGGATTGACAGAGCTGAATCTCTGATTGAAATCACTTACAGCCCAGCCATCCAGTCTAAACAAGCACTGGAGATCTTCACATTTCTCAAAAGACAAATGTCCTTTTCATTTTCATATTTACAATTCTCCAGTATATAGTTTTTCACCTATGCACAGTAACATATCAATAAAGATATGTCCAACTGAAGCACACTACTACTGGTCGAGTTTCAGAAAACCTTTTCAGAAAAAAAAGAGGCATATTTCACCTTAAAAATGAAAAATGAAGCCTGGTATTTTTTTTCTTTTGCATTGTTACATTTTTTTTCATGACAATTACACCTAAACCCTTATTACTGTAATGCTAAAATATGTTGTCAGCGTCAATACTGCAATGTGAAAATCAAGTATCAAAAGTCATTTTTATATTGCATTTAAACTTAATTATAATTATGCTGATAAATATGAATTCATTATTAAATTTAACAATTGAATAATTAATTGTATTAGAATAATGAGAATAATATATTAATATTTTGATTGAATTGTCACAATGCAACACTTATTTTTCTAAACAAATATCTAATCAGGAAGTTTTTGTGATATTCACTCCTTAATTCACTTGGATGATGAGACGGCAGCCATGTTGCACCAGAACACCCACCACACACCAGCTTATTGGTGGAGGGGAGACAGAGTGATGAAGCCAATCAGTAGATATGGGGATGATTAGGAGGCTATGATGGTCAGAGGCCAATGGGCAAATTTGGCCAGGATGCCGGGGTTACACCCCTACTCTTTTTCGAAGGACATACAGAGAGTCAGGACCTCGGTTTAACTTCTCATCCAAAGGACGGTGCTTTTTGACAGTATAGTGTCCCCATCACTATACTGGGGCATTAGGACCCACACAGACCACCGGGTGAGCACTCCCTGCTGGCCTCACTAGCACCTCTTCCAGCAGCAACCTAGTTTTTCCCGGAGGTCTCCCATCCAGATACTGACCAAGCTCAGCCCTACTTAGCTTCAGTGGACTCGTTAGTCTTGGGCTACAGGGTGATATGGCTGCTGACTTTTCCTGATGATATCTCCTAAAGGTAACATGTAAAGCATGAAAAGCAGTGGTCCTAGTACTGAGCCTTGTGGTACTCCATACTGTACTAAGATCCAGTAGCGCTAATAGAAAAATACAACTACGATCAGATGATAAGAGCAGGTCATTTGTAACTTTTAATGAGAGCAGTCTCAGTACTATGATACGGTCTAAATCCTGACTGGAAAACCTCACAGATACCATTTTTCTATAAGAAGGAACATAGTTGTGAGGATACTTGCTTTTTTTAGTTTCTTTGACAGAAAAGGGAGATTTGAGATCGGTCCGTAATTAATCAATTCTCTAGGATCAAATGTAGTTTCTCCATTGTTATGATGGCCCTGGTTGACCAGGTATTACTTTATTGCCATAACTAATGTTGGTGGCCATTGTTCCAGCAGTGATGGGGCATCTATGCTCAAAGTAAGAAATAAACATTACACCATAGCAAACTCTTGATCAAATCATTGCCCGGATCCTCAAAGCAAGTCAGGATTATTTATCTTCAATGATATTTAATTATAGATTGCACTTTCTAGATTGCTCTTTAATAAAAACAATTTTGTGTTGTGTAGATCAATTAACTAGCAGATGTCCTCGGCATGCTGAGTTTCGAGTGCTTCAGTGAACAGTGAATCATTTAGCAAACAATACATTTAGTGAAGCAAATGGTTCAGTTGGTTCAAAAGACTCACTTCTCCCAACCACACTGGCAATGTAATATAAAATGATTATTGTTAATTCACAATAACGAAACAGTAAATGAAGTATAGGTTAATTGTGTGCCATAATCCCCAGGAAACATCAGCATAACATGGAAAGTTACTGTTAGAACAAGCTACGCCCTAAGATGAACTTCCTGTAAAAGAACTACACTTGCTTGATCATGATGTAAGTCATCTAGACTTTTTGAAAAAAAAAAAGGCTCTAGCACCTTCCCCCATCTCTACAGAGGATGCAAGATTGGTTTGTCCTGTTCTCACAGCCAGGATATAATTACAGAGTCCTAATCAAGCCTTTAAACAGTTCCCTTCAGCATGGCCACATTCACATACGTAAACAAGTTCCATTGTATAGCAAACAGTTTATTGTTGTACTACCACATAATCATATTAATATGTGGATGTGCCTGTTATCTGACATCTGAACTACACGATAAATGCACATTCAGTACAATTAGGCACACTTATTTTTCAAAGGTATGTGTAATTCATGTTGCAATTTCTATATGCTTAAACAAAACAGTACATTTGTTTGAAATTAAAATTTGTCCCAAACATAATAAAGTTAACTTTATGTTGTTAAAAAATGTGGACAAATTTTACATTTAAATTAGTAAACGCATTAACAAAACAATGAACATATAACAAAAGCAGCATGTTAAATAACAGTCAGGCTTTGCACAGTGTGCACATTCATTTGCCATCTTATGACTTATTTAAGCATGAAGACAGCAGCACTTAAAGAAGCTAATTAGATGTGAGGACAGATGGGAGGAGTACGATCACACCAAAGGAAACCTGAAGTCATGGAAGGAAGGAGAAACCATAGAAGTGTTGCATTATTGAAGAACAATGCTGAAGATAAAGGTTCAGAGCGAGTGAGAAGAAGACAAAGCAAGTCAGAGAGGAGCAGAATGGACACTCAAAATCAGGTGAGGGTCTTTTACAGATACGCCTGATCAGATAAATGTCACAGTTTTAGAAATCCATTTGTGTACATTTCATTCAACTGGGTGCTTTATACATGCTTATGTATGCATTCTACACAAGAATAAATAGTAATGTTCAGGTCTCTAAAAAGATCAAATGATTTTACTGATGTTATTTCATGAAGCAAACACTGAAATCACACCTGTCAATCAGAGATAATCAAACATTACAATCCTCCAGATCCCACAGGTAATAAGTTGTGACTGCGCACATGAGAGGAGAACGTGGTAAATAACCTGCAGTCATGTGGAGTTACGCTGGTGTCAGTTTCTCTCATGACAGGCGTCAGTACGTTTAACATTGCTTACAGACTAAATCCACTCGTGCTTTCCTTTTTCAAAGCATTTTATAATTGCAGCAATAATACTCATGCTTGAGACAATATGCATTTAAATCAACGCTACATCTCATTTTCATTTTGTTTGTTAGAGCATTTTAGACAAGAACATGGAAACAGATTTCATGACAGATGAGCAGATGGAACGAACAGAACAGAGGTATGCAAAGTGGTGAGCATTTATTTTAACTTCAATCAATTTTTCTTTGGTCACGTTTTCCAGGACTGTTGACAGGCTGTTTTGGCTTTAATGTTTCTAGTTGTTACCAGATTTATACTGAATATGAATGGGGACCATTTGTGGAGGATTTTAAAGTAGAAATGTGAAGCTTTCCTGTTAACAGGAAAAGCATTTCTGTTAATTTTTCAGTTAAAAGTTCAAATGAAATTTTTCTTTTTTTTCTTGGAGCTTTAAAGTTTTAGTTTTACACTCTAAAAAAAATGCTGTTTTGTTTCAAATGTGGACTAACCCAACTTTTGGATTAAAAATTGAATGTAAAAATTTAAACCAACAGCTGGGTTAGTCCATATTTGACCCAAAGTTAGGTTGAAACAACCCAGCATTTCTTAGAGTGTAGCTGTTATGTTGTCATGGCAACAGAATAGTTACCTGTAAAAAAAAAAAAAAGGTACACTAAAATCATGTTACCATGCGTATTGTTTGTCACTTGTATTGTACAATATTTCCAGTATTACTGCTTAAGCCCAAATATTTATTAATATTTTTGTATTATTATTATATCTTTTTTTACTTGACTTTGTCATGACATAGTTTGAATGATGTCTGGATTTGTGCTATACAGATACTGTAGATCAGGGATGGGCAACAGTGATAGTGACGAGGGCCAGCATTTTTTCTCCTTTATACCAAGGGGCCAGATTACTAATCCACGTCTACACACCTTTCACATTGTCTTACTCAATTTCCTTTTTGCTGAAGGAAATCAAAGTTTAATTAATGTAATTTGTTTTTAAAGATATTATTATCTATAAAACTTGTGCAGTTATGCTAATTCAGAAGGAAAACTTTGTTGTCAGTTGAGAGCAATATTACCCCAACAAGCCAATGTACACATTTCAATTGCATGTAAATTTGCAACAAACAAATGTACAGAGGTCTTACTTTTTATTAGTGGCCTACAGAACATTCTCAAAACAACCTAAGAGGACAGTTAAAAAGGGCTTAGTCAAAAAA
>NW_015549825.1:14459-23015 GCF_001515605.1 Sinocyclocheilus anshuiensis
CCCTTCTACTGGAGCGCGGCCACTTATGAAGTGTTTCTTGGAGGTTATAGTACATTGAAGAATGATCATATGACTTTTTACATACGCCATGTGACCTGTACATGCGAAAAAGCCGTTTCCATTGCAGTTTTGCGAATTATTCCTTTTTCGCATTGCCTGAAAAACCACCTCATGCGAGCGTAAAAACTTTTTTGCGATATATCGCCGTTTTTGCGAAATTGACGCGTTTCCATTAGGCGTATTTTCAATTCACAATTTCAATTTGCGCAATTTGAAGGGTAATGGAAACACGCCTTCTGTTATACATTCATGTTGCCGTGACATTATGTGCATCAATTTACACATGACACACATACATGCTTTTATCCATGAGACCTGAAACCAAAAGATTTCTGATGATTTCTTCTCTCTGTGTTTCTTGCTTTAGGCCCTGGGTGACAAGCTACTATAAGAACATACCGATGCACATCTATTGCCTTCCAATAGAGACTGTTGTCCGAAATCAAAATAATAAGAAGAAGAATAAAAGAAGATGAGGAAATTATGCTGTTACAGCAAACAGTTACAATCTGAAAGAAAATCAGAGCATCCAGAGCATCATGTAACCAAACAGACGGTGAACACTATTAACTGCAATGATTATTTGTTGTGATTAAACTTATAGCAAAATTTGGTAGTTTTGTATGTTGTTTGAGGGTTGGTATCATCTGAGGTCCTCTGAGGGGTTGGCATTATCTCTTCTCAGGTTTTCGGTCATCGCAGATCTTCGTAAGGGTTGGATCCAGACTCCCAGATAGCAACATATTGTCGGCTCAGATCCGGCCCACATCTGGTACATGTGGAATGATGATCTGGCACACATGTAGCATGGAATGATGGCACTTGTGGGGACTGCTCCTGTTTGCCAGATCTAGGCCAAAAGCAGGCCATATCAATGCCACATGTCAGCCAAGAGCAAAGAAATAAACCACAACTGAATCTTATGAGTCACAAAATCTGTGTATATTAAATATGGAGTCATCTCAGCCTTGATACACCCATTAACAAGCAGAATGGAGGATTAAACAACTCCACAAACAGCATAACCAGCTTCACTTATTACTAACCAGAGTGACTTTATTTCTGTTAGAAGTCTACAGAAGTTATTTATTGAGAATTAACAGGGGTTTAAATCTAACGTGTTTCGTTTGAAGTCACCATAATGTTGATTAGTGTTTCCATCAGTTTGTCTCCTAACTCTTATTACAATTAGTTTGTCTTTGCTGGCTGCTATGATGGTGTGTTTATCAAACACATTTGCAGTAGCAAATAAAGCCATAAAATTAAATGAGCAAATAAAATGAGATCAGGTGATGATGGTTAGCTATTAATGTTTCTACAAACATCAATGAAATAGCCTGATTCACTAATCAGTCCCTCCAGGATTTCGTGGCACTTTTTTCTGATTTTTGCGGCCTAAAATAACTGATTTTGCTGCAGCTTTTCTCAAAATGTGTGGTGATATTTGTGGCATTTCTTATTGTTTTGCCGTGAAAATATACCACAGACAACATTCTTCTAACATTCTTATGACTTTTCTGACTTCGAGAACCATTGTAGGGCTCCAGACTAACATTTGAGGACACCAGCACCAGTGCCATTAAGTTCGACAGAAGGCAGCACCAACACCTGACAGTAAAAAAAGTAGATATCTGCATTTACATATGCAAGATGTATTTTTTTAGAGTGTTTGCTCATCTGCAATACGTCTCTAAGACGTTTCCTGTCAGATGTCAAATAGACATTTATTAGAATGCATGTAAAACTGCTTCTGAGACATTTATCAGATTACACAGCAAATGTTTCCCAGACCTTTAGTAGACGTTTTACAGATGTACTTGTGCTGTCTGGGTAGTTGAGATGCAGATAAAATTAACTTTTATTACTGTCATTCATAATGTCGAGATCAGCCTGGCTCCGGCCCGAGCAGATAAACGTCTGCGCTGCATAGCCCAAACGAGTAACGCAGATTCGTTCCGCTTTCGGTTCGTTTGTTCAATGTAGCTCTTGTAAATCGGTCATGATGAGAACGCAAGGCTGTTCATTCTATTTTTGGAACCTTTCTTTAACTGAATGCGCGTTGCGATGACGTCACGGGACACATCTAAGCCCAAAATCTGCGGACAATCTGTGGCAATTACGACAATTTTGCTAGCTCTTGCAAAAATTGTGAAATTTGCTTGATTTTGCGATAGCAGAATCTCAAAATCCTGGAGGGACTGACTAATGTTGTTTGACTCTAACGATTGTGTTGTGCTAATAATACATTAGCTGCATAAAACTGCAGCATAAGATCAATAGTATTGCAGAACCATTAAAAGACTAAAAAAAACAGCACAAAAAGTGGTGCTTCAATGACACCGTCATCATAAATCAACACATGAACCTCAACAGTGATGACAATAAAAAGTGTAATGTCGCAATTCATGCTGGGTACCATAGTACAAAACTCCCAGAATGCATCACAGCATGAATAAATTATGCAGCTGAATTGTCCTTTTATTTTCTTTAATTCTAACTATTTGGTTCATGCATTTATTTTGTATTTTTTGCTGTTTTGTTGTGTCTCTTAGTAGCTTTTTGTGATGTCCAGAATTGATCCGATTATCTGAATATTTTGGCACCATTGTTGAGATTCATGTGTTGATTGCGGATATCTGCGTGCATCAGTGTTACTTATCTTTTTGTGCGCTCATTTTTTAATCTCCAAACTGGTGTTGTAACTCGTTGCAGTAACAGGGTTTGTAATGTGAACGCATTAAATTACACAGCTACTATATTCAAACGACTTCACTGAATCAGGCCATTACACGATAATTGTGAAACCATAAATAGCAAACTACCATATACTGCAAATGCATTTGTCAAATACACTGTCACAGCAGCCAAAAAAAGACAAGTTATTAATAATAAGAGTTGTTTTGACACAATCTGCATTGTAAAAAGCGCTATATAAATAATGGTGACTTGACTTGACCTGGCTGGTGGAAGCGCTGTTATATGCGCGATTCAATATCAGTCAGCAGCAGTGCAAGAAGCGAGCAGGGAAAAAGGTTCTCCTCTCAGAAAACGTACAAATAATATTAGATGTTTAATTACTATTTGGAGCATTGGGATTGCTAGACAAGGGCTTAATGAACTTATTTTTGTGAAAACCTGAAATTTGACCAAGATCAAAATGTTTCACTTTTTTGTCTGTAGCTCAAAATGAGGCTGTGCGCATTCCAACTAATTTTGCCAGCATGGGTTACAAATGGTTATAATTCACTTCCCTGCTTGTCGTTTCTAACCTGTATGACCTTCTTTCTTCTGTGAAACTCAATATATGACATTTTTAATATTGTTGGCAACCAACGGTTGGTACCATTGCATTTTACTGTGTGGACAAAAAACATTTCTCAAAATATATTTATTTTCTACAGAAGAAAGTCATGCTGTTTTGAAATTACTTGAAGATAACTAAAGTAACAACAGAATTTTCCTTTTGGGTGAATTATCCTTTTAACATGAAACGTTTTTGTTTGGCTGTATTTTCAGTCAGTTTTTGTGTTCAGTAATATAATAACACTCACTGTAGTTTCTGCAGTTTACAGTGTGGATCCTCCAGTAGAGCAGAGAGCAGCTTCACTCCTGAGTCTCCTGGTTTATTAAAGTTCAGATCCAGTTCTGTCAGGTGTGAGGGGAGCTTTAGAGTCAGAGTGTGTTTGTGTGTGTTTATATGAGCTCTGCTTACAAGATAAGAAGTAAAAGCATTGACTCAATAACTCACTGTAGTTTCTTCAGTTTACAGTGTGGATCCTCCAGTAGAGCAGAGAGCAGCTTCACTCCTGAGTCTCCTGGTTTATTAAAGTTCAGATCCAGTTCTGTCAGGTGTGAGGGGTTTGATCTCAGAGCTGATGGTCTGGATATATAAGCAAAGTGGCAAAACACTACTTTGAAAAAACGCCCACACAGTGTGTGTGTCTCTGGAGCTCTGCACTAGAACGTTCTGTTTCACAAATGCAAAAATACTTAGTCATCATTTAAATAATCACTTAATTATTTCAATAACTTTAACTCTGCTTCAGTGTTAATTTTAACTATGAGGATAATTAATTTAACACTGGGGGGGGGGTTCTGTGTATATCCTGTTTTTTTTTAATGAGTATGATTTATATTATATATATATATTTTTTTTAATTGGTAATATTGTAACTTACGGCCAGATTATTATTGCGTTCTTTGATTCTGACATTACTAAAGAAAATAATTACATTCTAGATCAGGGATCCTCAAATCTGGCCCACGAGATTCACTTTCCTGCAGAGTTTAGCTCTAACCCTAATCAAACACACCTGAGCAAGCTAATCAATGTCTTCAGGATCACTAGAAAATCACAGGTAGGTGAGTTTGATCAGGGTTGGAGCTGAACTCTGCAGCGCATTGGCCCTCCAGGGCAAGATTTGCTCCTCTCCACCTGTAGCTGGTGTGTGGTGAGCGCACTGGTGCTGCTGTCCTGTGGCTGCCGTCACATCATCCAAGTGGATGCTGCACACTGGTGGTGGTTGAGGAGAGACCCCCCCCACATGATTGTAAAGCGCTTTGGGTGTACAACAATACACAGTAAAGCGCTATATAAATGCATCATTCATTCATTCAAGATTTGAGGAACCCTGTTCTAGATACTGTTAAAATATTCCATTTAAATCCTGTAGGGGGAGAAAGTGGTGAGGAAGTTGACAGAGAGTCATAAATTTGATATGTTATAGAGTGCTGCCTTTATATATTCAGTTTAACAGCTGTCATAGTGTCTGTGCCGACAGCATCGTGGGTGAGTCCCAGCTCATGAACCTTTCCTGAAAGGTTTTTTTATTTAAACTTAAGCTCCTCCTTGTCAGGTGACACATGAAAGTGAAACTATTATAGAAGGATCCATTTTGTCATATGAAGAAGTAAACAACATTACGAGAGAAGAACAAAGTGAGTATCACTATTTCAGTGTCATTTTGGATAGTCAGAATCAGTCCAGACTGGTTTAAAGTGAAGTACAACTATAAGCTGTATCAGATATGTTTACAGTTTTTTTTTCAATTACTAACAAGCATTGTTCAATCCTGAAGCCACATTTTCAAAACTCTTCACACATTCAGCGAAACAGAAGTCAATGCAGACCAAACTGAATCATTTTTCACCGCTTTCACACAAAATGCATTCACTGACAACATTTTCCAAAATCCATGAGCACTTTTGTCATTCATACTCCACAACCTGCAAAACACTATATGTTTGCAGCACATATTTCAAATGCTAACACACTGCTTAAAAACTGATAAAAGCACATTGAAATCAAAATGATGGCAAATTCTGTCCATTTATGCAGGAATTATATTGAAATATACAATTTTAGCAGTATATTTACTATGAAATTAAATAATAATTATTCCATTCACAATTAACTGTAATTTCAGCTGAAAGCCAACCCAGGCGTCCTATTTTTAGACATTCTTACATTCTTTTTCATATATTTTTTGATAAATCAGAATGGCTTCAGAATGATTTTATTTGGAAACATAGTTCAAGGAAGACACATTGGTGGGAGGGGGCAAGAGTGGCAGAGAGAGGGAGGACTAGAACCCTCGCAGTACAGTACATCCATCCAGCCATCTCTTTCATACACTTTCCAAAGGACTTGTCCTATGTAGGGTCATGGGGAGGCTGGAGGCTTTCCTGGGTCATAGGCAGGAAAAACCCCTGGACAGATGGAGAGTCTATCACAGGGATGACACACACACACACACACAATTACAGTCTCCAGTTCACTTTTAATTTATTTTATTTTTATTTTCACAAGTAAATTTGGTAAATTATGATGTTTTGTTGTTGTTGTTTTTATTGCTTTTTTTGTTTGTTTTATTGCTTCAGTAATCTGAGCTTTGTTTCCCCTATATCTTTTGGTATGTAACTATATAGGGAGAAAATGCTGTTTTTCTCATTCATTCCTTGTGCTGTAATACAGTCAGTAAAATAAAAATATGTTATTCTCACTGTATAATGAAGTACTTGTGAATAATAATTCAAACTTCAAAGATAGAGTAAAAGTTCATAATTTATGCAATGCTCCATATTGTTTGTGGTTTTAAGGTCAGTGAGTTATGAATGAAATGTCTGTTTTCTGAATGGGAATTGTGGCCGGTGTTATGGTGGAACAAACTTACTCTGAGACATACATTAAGTGTTTTGTTGGTCTGAGTGAGTTTTGGAAGTGAGATTAACTGTTTGGCCAAGATTTATGTTGGTAATGCAGACTGTGTGAAAAGTTTAGAAAATGTGGCTTCAGTATTGAACGCTTGTTAGCAAAAAAAAAAAAAAAAAAAAAAAAAGAAAAAAAAAAAAAAAAAAAAAAAAAAAAAAAGGTAAACAAAGAGATAAAAACACAAAGTCTGTAAATTGACAGATTCCACCTTTACTTTCATTTAACACAGTTCTTGTCTGAAGTTGTTATGCTGTTTGTGAAAATTTTGATTCTGTGTAAATAATTTCAGGATAAAATTGTTTTTTATGTGTGCAGGCCATTACTGTGGACTAAGTGTTTTGAGTCAGAGGAGGATTTGAGAAAATTAACTGCTGAGATGATTCATAACTCACTCTGTGGACAAACATCTGTCTCTGCTTTTAGATGAAACCACAGCCTTCAGAATGAATCTCTCTGAAGAACCTGAAATAAACATAAAGACAGTCAAGCGGTGAGAAAACTTTCAATGTTTTACACATTTAATGTTCAGAAACAATAAATGCATACTACAACAGCATTATCATTTATAGTCTGATTCAGGAGGGTGAATCAGATTTACCTGAACACAGCAATGTGTCTGTGAGGAAAAATCTTTCAGACCTCTGCAGAGAGGAATACTCTTCTGTTGAGCCCAGGTGAGATATTATGAGTGTCATATATACGGCAGATATGGTGTATTATAGTCATTATCACCAGGTGTCCCCAGATGTGTAAAGTCCAGGGGTCAGAAATTAAAAGTCCCAGTGTTTGCTTTAGTTGGGCTTGTGACTTGAAAGGAATGACTTGGTTCCTCCTCTGGTGAAATCAGCTGCTGAGTTCATGGGTGGAATAAACATATGGCAGGACTTTTACTTTCTGACCCCTGGACTTTAAACCTCTGCTGCTGGACGTTTCTGTCAGTCTGTATCTATATGTATATTTGTGTATTGTATTCTATACTGAATGAATGAAAAGTGCACATGGGGCAGATTCCTTTTATTTACAGAAAGATAACGCTTTAATATTTTCATTCAGTAATTCAGAATTACCTGACAAATAATTAAAGGGAGGTTGAAACAGTAAAGGTGTTTCTGTCAGAGCAGTGTGAGATTTTCAGAAACAGTTTGTATTGCTGTTGTGTTTCAGTCTGTGTGAGAATGAATCTCCTGAACCCAGCTGTGTGTCCATGAAGAGTGACGCGTCAATGTATCGTCCAATTCAATTCAGCTCGGGAGACTCATCTGCTGATCTGAGGTGTTGTTCAGCTTACATTATAATAAATATATATTATTTATTAATTTACTGATGTGTATTAAATGCAAAAATACATATTTACAAAAATATGCAATAGTTGTCAAAACAGTGTTTTGCAATATTTGATTGACAGTCAAAAACCTGTCAGAATCATCTACAGCAAAGAAGAACTTAAACTCCATTTTCAAGGTTGGTTTTGTGTGAGTATTTGTGTGTGTGTGTGTGTGTGTGTCCCAACATAACAGTCCTCTGCAAAGTAGTATTAAGAAATGAAGGAAAAAAATCTGTGAAATCAAACAATTGTGCATCACACCTACTCTTACCCTCACATTTAATTTCCAAACCATCTTATACATCTAAAGTAATATGTAGACCAATACAAAGCTGATCAATGTCCACTAAAATAGAAAAGCTGAATCCATATGTAACTTGACTGCTGCACAAAGCTGGTGAAATCAGCTGTCTGAGTTCATGGGTGGAATAAACATATGGCAGGACTTTTACTTTATGACCCCTGGACTTTACACCTCTGATCAAGAGTCACCACGCTCAGACGTCTTCAGGAAAATTCAATTCAGTTCAAGTTTATTTGTATAGCGCTTTTCACGATACAAATCGTTGCGAAGCAACTTTACAGCAAATTAAGTTTCTACAATATTTAGTGGTAGCTGATCTAGTAACATCTTACAGTGAGTGAACAATAATTTAATATGAGAAAATTATTGGTCATCCAATCTTTTACATTTTTAATGCACTCTGTTAGCTTAGATAATTTAGAAGTTTCATCTGGTCTTGTTTGCCAGCTTGAATGGTTTTGGGACGTGACCTAAAGATGACTGGGCCCGGTGACGTTTTGCTTGACTCCAAAAGAGTTTATTAGGTCAGTAAACGCAAGTACTCAATGTTACTCAGAAGACAAGATACAGGTTTATCACTATATATTGTTGCAACACCGCCGCCACAACCAGTCTGACGGGGCTCATGCTTATAACAGTAGCTTGGTGGAGTAGACT
>NW_015549825.1:23130-25656 GCF_001515605.1 Sinocyclocheilus anshuiensis
GGACCAACATTCCACAGGCCACAATCAACAACCTGATCAACTCTATGCGAAGGAGATGTGTTGCACTGCGTGAGGCAAATGGTGGTCACACCAGATACTGACTGGTTTTCGGACGCCCCCGGACCCCTCAATACAGTAAAACTGCACAATTTATTTTTCAGCTCATGAAAAATGGGGGCAAAAACAAAAGTGTTGCGTTTATAATTTTGTTCAGTGTAATTAGTTAAATCAGCTGGCTGAGTTCATGAGTGGAATAAATGTGATGCGATCTAGGAAAACCCAACACATGGTGAAATTTTCCTTTTTTAAGCCCGGGATACACTGCACGATTTTAGCAATCCTATAAGATCATTACTTTATCACACTGTGCGACATGGATCGTTTAAACTTGGGTACGACAAGCTAGACTGTTATTTAAAGATCAGCCACCCTAAAGGCCAGTGTATTAAGCCCGGGATACACTGCACGATTTTAGCAATCCTATAAGATCATTACTTTATCACACTGTGCGACATGGATCGTTTAAACTTGGGTACGACAAGCATGTAGACTGTACGATGATGACACCTATTGAATCGTAGGCTGCGACGGCTGCGACACACATCATGCGCTAGTGGTAAACAAATACCAGTACATGAAGATGGATCGCGCTTTGGCAGTTGTGCTTTTCATGTGCGCTGAAACAAAGAAGAGGCACCGGCGGAAGAGGGCATATGGACTCGCTCATGGCTCGGGAAAGGAGGACAACTTGGGATGCCAGTTTTGCACAGGGAGCTTGGCAGCTGCAGTTCCTCCGCTATCTCCTTCCATGTTATGTCCTTTTTGGTGCGGTCATGATAGCAGCTAGAAGACACATCGTACAAACATGCCCTCTGCTGCCACAACTCAACAATAATTTGTTCTTTATGGGTATCCCACATACCAGTATACCTTCTACTTTTTTTTGCCTCCATGGCATTGAAATTGTAGCGCCGCTGGGCGTGGATCAATACGTCAATTCATGTTGCAATTTCATTGGCTGCTGAGTAGACGCAGGTCGTGGCAGCAAACACACTGTGCGTTGATCATGCTGAATTTCTGACACTGTCAGAAAACTATCGTAGGCTATCTTTGGTCGCAAGACCGGGAAAACGCCCGTCTTTGAACCTCTCTCACTGTACGACATAGGACCACCGATTAAGAGCCACGATCACAGAAATCGCCACGATTGCTTCACGGTGGCTATCTTTCGTCTGGGACAGCCAAAAATCGTGCAGTGTATCCCGGGCTTTAGGTTTTGATACCATATGAAAGCTGGGTTAAAGCCCTTTCCAAAACTTTTTATGTTGTCCATAGCTTGAACTTGAACTTACTGCATCATTACACAAACAGACTAACATTACCCTGAAGAGGACAGTTTTCCGTTGTTTATCATTATGGGCATTGTCTCTGAACTTTTGATCACCCCTTGTATGTTTAGATAGCACAAATAGTGTACCTTGTAATTTACATTTAGAAAAGCGAGCACAGTGCACCTGTGCATATAACAGACTGTCATCGGACTCCTCCTCTTTAGTAACTTCATCATCCGATCCTTCATCTCTGGATGTGAAATAATCCATTATAACATATTTTAGGGCACTGACATCACCAAGATTGAGCAGACTGAGACAAGCAAGATCATCTAAGTGAGTAGCTTCAGACTGCGTTGTTTTCTTGCGCTCCGCCATCTCATGATATTAAAAAATAAATTAATAAAAAAAAACTGCGTGCCGTAGTTTACGCAGGACTGGTGGGAAATGTGCATTGATACACCTTTATTATATATGTTACGTGGTTTATTTTGATAGGTTAACTGTTTTTGTGGTGTTAAGAGAAAGCACCTCCGCCAGCGCGTTCTTAAACGGATAGTTCACCCAAAACTTAAAATTTGAACAGTATTTATATAGTTTTTTTACCTCTGATTCACTGCAATGTACGAACTGTCCTGAGCTTCTTCTTGCTTTACGGTGGATCGCAGACTTATAAGTGCATTACCGCCACCTATCTCTCAAATGGACCATTGACACTCCATAGAGTTTTTAAAGTCTGCGATCTGCCGTAAAGCAATAAGAAGAAGAAGACGCGTCACACGCCGGCTGTTGAGAACGCGCTCAGGACAGTTCGGACATTGCAGTGAATCAGAGGTAAAAAGCTATATAAATACTTTTCAGTTTCTTGAACAGACCGATCGTTTAGTGTCTTTACAAATCAATGTATCGTCACGAGCCACAGGGTTTAATTTGGTTTTGTTTGTGTATGTTTTTTTGACTCTCAAAGCAGTGATTCCCATTCACTTCCATTATATGACTGACAGACTGCAACGGTTTGAGTTAAAAATCTTCGTTTGTGTTCTACTGAAGAAACAAAGTCACCTACATCTTGGATGCACTGGGGGTAAGCAGATAAACATCAAATTTTCATTGTTGGGTGAACTGTCCCTTTAACATGAGAGAAAGACACAGCGTTTCCATTACAGATTTGCGCAAAACTTTGGCGATATTTTAT
>NW_015549826.1:0-1123 GCF_001515605.1 Sinocyclocheilus anshuiensis
ACTTTAGGAGTCAGCTGTCCACGAACGTCCTTAAGATACCAGCATAACACGTTCAATCAGTTGAATGAAGGACTCAATACTCACTCATTAAGTGACTTACCGTCACTTACTGCTAGTTCAGTTGAGAAGTTTGTTGAAAAGTATGCATTTTTCCCCTCAACATTTCTTATTTGTATATTCATAAATGCATTTAAAACATTAATCTCATAACATTATTTATTGCAGCTGTAATTATTGTTATTTGCAGTGTAAATTATTTAATCTGACTGGTAGCAGCCCTATAGTGTATATTGAATTTATTGATAAATTGTAATAATTTTACATGTAAGATGATGCATACATCTAAAAAGGTTAAAAATAGGCCTTTGTAAAGGTAAATATGCAGATAGAACACTGATGAAAATATTGCTTCAGAATAAATTGTTTACTCCACCAAAAATGTCAGTGATGCAGTTATTTTGTGGGGATATTTTGTATGGAATATTGTCTGCTGACATGAAAAGTTCACTGTATATCGTAGCAATAAATCTAATTTATTACAGCATGGATATTTTGTTTTCTTTTTAATTTATACACATTAAATATTGCATATATGTATGTAATAAAATGTGTATTTCCATTACAGGTTTAGGTCTTAAATTTCATATAAGGTGGTATTAAAAAGGTCTTAAAGTCTTAAATTTAGCTTGTTCAAGTCTGCAGAAACCCTGCTTTCAGATTCGGTCAATTTTATCATGAAACTCTGATTTGAATAAATCTGTCATAAAAACTAGATTTTATTATGAAGAATGTTTATATTTCAACAAATTGAGTAGAAACAAATTATAAAACTTGCCTATGTGCAATTTAAATGTTTTTATGCAATTCAATTTTTATTTGCATGTTTATTATAATATTCTGAAATTATGTATAAAACGTATAATATTAATATCTATTAATATTATATCTATTAAATATAAATACCTCAAATTAAATGGCAGTTGGTTATAGATATTTAAGTTTATAATGTTTATTATAATATTCTGGAATTATGTATAAAATGTATAACATTAATATCTATTTGTATTAAGTATATCTATATATAAATACCTAAATATATAATATAAATACTTAAAAAATACTT
>NW_015549827.1:0-1190 GCF_001515605.1 Sinocyclocheilus anshuiensis
CAGGTGAGATGATGGGAATCAACAGCAGTAATCTCTCTAGTGCTATTTCCAGCTATATGAATTTAGATACAGTAATACTTGCATTAGTTAATACAGTAATACCTTCTTATTGAGTCCGTTTCTCAGCTCTATTCAACTGTCAGGAATTTGTTGGAAAGGGAATCAGTTTCTGATCTGCAGTCAGAGGTGTTTGTTTCGAATAGTTTGCTCTTCTTTATTCCAGACAGAGGGAAGAAGGGGAAAGCGGTGCGTGTCTTCCGGAAGCTGTGCAAGGCTGTGAAGCGTCCGGACCGAGTGCTGCGTCTCACAGCACAGACGGACGCTCGTCTGGACCGTCCCGAGGTGACGGCTGTCCCGGGTCCGACGGCCGTTCCTGAGCTGCTGTGTCTGCCGGGTCAGGTGTGGGAAGATCAGGAGCGTTCCTCCGGGATCAGAGAGCCAACGCTTCTTCCAGATCCATCCGCTCTCAGTCTCTGTCACAGTGAGCCATTATTACTTTACTTCATGCATCTCTAGGAATAATAACTTGACAATGACGTTTGTTGTGCTGTGTCCATGTTTAATCGCTGGTTCACGTGTAATCTGTGGTCAGAGATGTTTCTAATGGTTTGCTCTTCATTGGTTTTAGAAGAAGCTAAGAAAGGAAGGAAGAGTGTCTTCTTGCGGAGAGCATGTGAGGCTGTGAAGCAGCTCTTCCCCTGCTGCGACCCGGACAGAGTCCAGCCTCCTGAAGCAGAGCCGGATCCGGAGCAATCCCAGCTCGTTCTGCCGGAGCAGGACCAGGACCAGGTCTCTGCAGACCTCCAGTCGTCTCCTGAGGAAGAAGGTCCCTCCGAGATCCAGGCCCATGATGCAGTTCTGTCCGGTCCAGTGTCCGGTTCAGTGTCCGGTTCAGTGTCCGGTCCAGTGTCCGGTCCAGTATCCGTTCCAGTGTCTGGTCCAGTGTCCGGTCCAGTGTCGGTCGTGTCAGAAACAGCACCGGACACAGTGTCGCCTGATCCAGAAATCCAGCTGCCTCGAGGTGAGTCATTACTGCTTTATTTATTCTCTGTTATATTCTCTTCATCGATGCTTGATCTGCAGTGCATCTGAAACGAAACAGCACCAGACACAGTGTTGCCTGATCCAGAAATCCAGCTGCCTCAAGGTGAGTCATTACTGCTTTATTTATTCTCTGTTATATTCTCTTC
>NW_015549828.1:0-1250 GCF_001515605.1 Sinocyclocheilus anshuiensis
CCAAATCGTAATGTTTGAACGTGAACGGGTTTTTCTCGTAGGATCTGGTGAACGTGTCGTTATCCACCATAACCAGGACGATAGATTTTGGTAACATCCCCAAAAACAAATTTTCCTGATTTGATACTCGGGATCCAGCAGGTATGGAAAATTTTTTTAGGCATACCCTATCTATGGGGTACTTGGCCGTGGTTGAGAGCAATGCCTGGGCATGCACCCGTCTCACGGACGGTGCTACAATATAGTTGAGAGCAACGCCTGGGCATGCGCCAGTCTCACGGATGGTGATACGGATACTTTCTTGACAAAAAGGGAGGCCGACACTATATTTAATTTATAGGCATCATCGCTCATCAGACAGAATTCGTCTTTGCCTCTGATCATTCGTATTTTTATGTCGACGCCGTTTAGCATTAATTTTTCTTGACAGAAAATATCGCTGTGAATAGGAGCCAGCAGCTCCACAACCTTGCTCCCGGTAGTGTAGAGCGATCTCTTGGTCAGCCCTGCGTTACGCCCCACAGGATCGGTTTCGTCCATGTGACCCGCCGCGTCTTTGAAAAACAGGCCGGCCGAGAAAAGCGATTCCAGCGCATCTTTGCTGTAGTTGAGAAGACTCTCGATGATACATTGGTAGGGGTAAGTGCTCGAACTCTGAGATATCAGGCGATTGCCGAGGCTGACGTCGACTTGTGAAAACATAGTAGCTCCGGGGTAATTTATTAGGGCTACCTTTGGGTCTGGGATATCGCCCCCATTAGGTCTTGTGATTTTAAGACGTAGAAATAACAACATGTTATTTAGGTTGATGTAATCTTTGCCGGCCCCCGCAATTAAAAACTCCAAAGGCGACGAGTCCGATATAGCCGATAAAGGCGGCTCTGTCAGGACCTTGACAGAGCGTTTGAGACGACGTCGGCTGCTATATTTTTGTCACGATTCTGAAAGGAAGGACCCAAATGCAGTTAGAAATGCAACAAAGTTTTATTCAGTGATGAGGGTATTCAATAATGGACTGAAAACTTCCAGATCCAAAAATCCAGGAGCCCAGTGAAACAAGTCAGAGTCCAAGTAGATCAAACACCAGGCGAGCGATAGTCCAAGACAGGTGAAGGTCATTAAAGATGATAGCCCAGGCCAACTTAGCAGGATCAACAAATATAAATAGTAATCCAGAACAAGAGTCCAAAAATCCAGATGAACAGAGCACTGGTCAGGGAGCATAGGCAGTCCAGACATCAAATGGAATA
>NW_015549829.1:0-484 GCF_001515605.1 Sinocyclocheilus anshuiensis
TCCCCCCTTTTTTTCTGGTATAGCAATCCCAGTTTTGAATAGCTGAGACGGTTATTATGTCCAAGGAAAGCCAAATCTCTGTCTTGGCATCGACGCATTGGTCAGCTGAGCCTTCTAATGTGCCTCTCAAAGTTAAAATTATTTAAACGGCGTTTTTCATTTTGTCTCTCTTTGAATGAATCAGCGCTTTTGAACGTGTAGTTGAATGAACCGTTTAAAGACTCACTCAAAGACCGTCCCTTTCCACCACCTTGTGGCACAACACTGTAACTGCACTGACTGACAGTCTGTCTAGAACGCACACAGGTGGAAATAGCAATAGAAAAGTCTCTTGTCCAGTCGGATTCGATGAACAGAACGAACTGTTATACATATAGGCTAACAATAGCCTAACTATCTTATTGTCAGGTTTATGTTCTGTTATGTGGATAGTTATTTTGTCGTTCTCTTCTGTTTACTTCACTTCCTGTTTCAACGCTATTTG
>NW_015549830.1:0-285 GCF_001515605.1 Sinocyclocheilus anshuiensis
CCACCTCGGGACTCGGCCATAAAGCCAGTGCTGGAGCGGTTTCATGTGTAACAGGCGCAGGACCTTGTACTGATATGCCCGTCCTTCGAACGCAAACCGCAGAAATGGTCTGTGGTGCGGAAGAATCGACACATGAAAGTACGCGTCCTTCAGGTCGATCACTGCAAACCAATCTCGGGGACGGACCCGAAGATGCGTTTCTGCGTCAACATCTTGACCGGTAGCCGATGAAGGGCCCGGTTCAAAACTCGCAGATCCAAGATTGGCCGTAACCCACCGCCTTTC
>NW_015549830.1:324-574 GCF_001515605.1 Sinocyclocheilus anshuiensis
GGTTCTATCGCATCCTTCGCCAGTAGGACTGCGATCTCTGCCCGCAGAACAGGGGCATCGGCCGCCCTCACTGTAGTGAAGCGGATACCGCTGAACTTGGGCGGGCGCCGGGCGAACTGAATCGCATAGCCGAGGCTGATGGTTCGCAGAAGCCAGCGGGACGGGCTGGGTAGCGCTGACCAAGTGCCCAGAAACCATACAAGCAGGATCAGCGGAACCACAGCCGTACCCGCAGTGGGGCAGCGAGGTG
>NW_015549831.1:0-3211 GCF_001515605.1 Sinocyclocheilus anshuiensis
GAGAAAGGAAAAATTGAAATCACATCATATGACCCCTTTAATAATTTTGTTCATATATGGTTTGGATTGAAAATATTGATTTAAAAATGTTTGGTTTTGGTGTTTACCTGTTCTTCTCATTGTGTTTACCTACAGCAAGAGAGAGTAGAACAGGAGTAAAAAAACAAAGAGCACAACACATTGAGGGAAGAAGATACCCCAGAAGATACCGACCACTGAGGAGCAATACCAAAGCCCTTCATACAAAAGAAGATAATCATCATCTTCTCTGCTAGAGAATCTGCTGGGACAGACCTTTACTGATGCTAGAGTCCAACAGTAGCCCATGTCCACCCATGCCAGAGCTGAAGAGGAAGTGACCAAGTACTGTAGTGCTCCATCACTCCCTCTCTCTGAAGACCCTCTTAGCTGGTGGAGTAAAAATCAGATGATGTTTCCTCTGATTTCCAGGTTGGTCAAGAGATACTTGTGTATCCCTGGCACCAGTGTCTCTGCAGAGAGAGTCTTTTCTACGGCAGGAGATACTGTAACTGCGCAGCGGAGCACACTTGCATCTGAACATGTAGACCAGCTCGTGTTCTTACACAAGAACTTACACATTAGCACACCCACTAGCTATTTGCACTGCCACACATTGGCATGATTTCATTGTGGCCTATTCATTACAGAATATGCTGAAGTACAGAAGCATTATTTTTGTATGAGAGCTGCTGGAATTCTAGAATTCTATATTTTTGTAAGAAAGCTGTTTGTGATTTTGGTACAGCAAAAAGTTTTGGGTTTTTTTTGTCTGAAGGATTATATTGCTTATTAAACACAACAGGAGGATGTTGTTTAGAAGACTATTATTTTGTTAGTGGTTCAGAATATGCAATATCTGCAAAGTTACGAAGTTGAAAGTTCAATGCAAACGGAGATATCTTCTTTTAAAATGATGGCAGTTTAATCACTGAAAGTTCAATGCAAACGGAGATTTTAAAATTCTGGCAGTTTAATGCCTACAAAAATGGCTCATTGGGACTACAACGAGTTACTTCCCGGGTTTGTGATGTCACAAACCCTGATAAACCCCGCCCCCAGGAACACACAACAAAGGGGGCGAGGCCATGCTGCGCTGCTTTTTGCCAGTTGCCATACTGTATTAAAGCTTTAATCAGGATAAACCCTATATTAAAAGCTAACAGAAGCAGTAGCATTCACAAATAACAGCGTATCTAAAAGTATGAGACAACAACAAACAAAAATACCATTAAGAGCCGTGCTTGCACAGGTTCTGTGTGATCCTCTTCACTAATATCCTCTGCGTCTCAATCGGGCTCAAATTGATAAGCAATAGATGACGCCATTGTTTACAATACAACCGGAGCACATCCCGCTGAGGTGAGGGGTGGGACATTTAGACGTGCACCAGAGGCGGTTTAGCCAATCACAACACACTGGACTAGCTAACCAATCAGAGCCCATTGCGTATTTCTGAGGGAGGGGCTTCATAAAATCAGGAAATTATCAGCGTGTTTATCAGAGAAGGGACAGAGTGGTGTAGAATAAAGGTAAATTATGTGAAAAATAATGTGTTTTTTAAAAAACGAAGCATGAACACATGTTAGACTGCACCCCATAAGCACAATCAAGCCTAGAACAAAACCAGTCAACCACCCCTTTAACTTCAGTTTGTTCTGTCCTCCCGTCTCCACTCACTACAAACCTATTCACAGGATTTTGTTTGAAGTCATAAGTCTTAGACTCTTTATTATTTATTTGTAAGTAATAGGATCTTTGTATGGTTCCTAGTTAGTTGTTCAAAATATGCTGAAGTCCACAAGCATTATTTTTCTATGAGAGCTGCTGGTACAGAATTCTATATTTTTGTATGAAAGCTTTTTGTGATTTTGGTACAACAAAATGTTTGTTTTTTGTCTGAAGGATTATATTGCTCATTAAGCACACAACAGGATTATGTTGGTTGGAAGACTATTCTTTTGTCAGTGTTTCAGAATATGCTTAAATCTGTATTAATTTGCTGCAAGTATGCTGCTACAGGCACTTTTCATTTCCTGTTGGTTATTTGTAACCTTGTTGTTGACTTGCCAGATCACTTCCATTTGTTTTATTAATAAAAGATCTTGGAAGTAAATTCATTATGGGTCATTACAGATACTTTGCTTTAACAGTCAGACAGTGAGAAAAAAGAAAATCTGTATTCAAACAAAAGATGCATCGATAATCGTTTTATAATCGCATCGCATCGCAACCCTCTGAATCGTAATCGTGAGGTGCCAAGAGATTCCCACCCCTAATTGACATCAGCTATATAACATCTAATGAAGGTCTATCTAATGTAGGTCTAATGCTCTAAGTGCTAGACATTACCTTTAAGGGAACCTGGCCCAGGAATACATAATTCCCTCATCGTACCCCGTATATCTCTAGGGAGGATAAGAACAACCTTATTCTACTCCTAGGGAAGCCCAGGGGGGCAAAGCTGAACTACCTCAGAATCAGAATCAGAGTCAGAATGAGCTTTATTGCCAGGTATGTTTACACATACAAGGAATTTGTTTTAGTGACAGAAGCTCCACAGTGCAACAGAATGACAGTGACAAGACAGGACATATATAATAAAAAGAATAATATACAAATATACAAAATAGACAATGTATAAAATAGCAAAAACACATGATATAATATAGACAATTATGTATGTACAGGTATGATATGTGCAAATTTGAAATGTAAAAAAAGTATGTGTGTTAAATAAATAAATGTATAATAGTGTTGTTTGTTCCACGTTTATTGTCAAGTGTTCATGAGATGGATTGCCCGAGGGAAGAAACTGTTCCTGTGCCTGGCCGTTCTGGTGCGCAGTACTCTGTAGCGTTGACCAGATTACAACAGTTCAAAGAGGGAGTGGGCTGGATGTGAGGGGTCCAGAGTGATTTTGCCAGCCCGTTTGCTCACTCTGGAAGAGTACAGTTCTTGGAGAGTAGGGAGGGTTGTACCAGTGATTCGCTCAGCAGTCCGGACTATCCTAAGTAGTCTTCTGAGGTCAGGTCAGATTTGGTAGCTGAGCTGAACCAGACAGTTATTGAAGTGCAGAGGACGGATTCAATGATGGCGGAGTATAACTGTTTCAGCAGCTCCTGTGGCAGGTTGAACTTCCTTAGTTGGCGAAGGAAATACAGCCTCTGCTGGGCCTTTTTAACAATGGACT
>NW_015549831.1:4088-4719 GCF_001515605.1 Sinocyclocheilus anshuiensis
ACAGAGGGGTCTTTAGAGGTGCAGTCATTGGTGTAGAGGGAGAAGAGCAGTGGGGAGAGAACACAACCCTGGGGGGCGCCAGTGCTGATCGTACGGGTGCTGGATGAGAATTTTCCTAGCTTTACTAGCTGCAGCCTGTCTGTCAGGAAGCTGGTGATCCACGGACAGACAGAGGTGGTCATGGATAGCTGAGTTGGACAGGAGGAGGTTTGGGACGATGATGTTGAAAGTCGAGCTGAAGTCCACAAACAGGATCCTCATATAAGACCCTGATCTGTCTAGATGTTGCAGGATGTAGTGCAGTCCCATGTTGACTGTATCATCCACAGACCTGTTTTCTCGGTAGGCAAACTGCAGGGGGTCCAGTGATGTCCTTCAGATAAGCCAAAACCAATCCAAAACCAAAACCAATCTTACCTCAGAAGAAAAGTGCCTACTTCCTGTCTGCTATCAGCAGAATCTCAAAAATCCAGCACTTGGAGGTGCCTAACAAAAAGAAGTGATGTTTAGACATGAAAAAACACTTCTCATTGGGCATTCAAGATGGGTAACTCTAGGAGGCAGAGGACCCAGTATAAGGACCCTTGTTGCAAATTAAATCCTTCTAGTTGATCCTAGGAGAATGGTCTGA
>NW_015549832.1:0-115 GCF_001515605.1 Sinocyclocheilus anshuiensis
GATAGCCCTAAAGCCATTGGTGCAGGGTCTATATTGACATCCAAGCCCCCACTCTATGGTTGGTGCTGGCATGCCTGATTTTAGTATCCGTTCCTGTTTCAGAGGTTTTTCCCGC
>NW_015549832.1:167-878 GCF_001515605.1 Sinocyclocheilus anshuiensis
TTGGATTTGCGTCACCTAACCTTGTGCTTGGGGTAAGAAATTTCAAGATGCTGACGCAGAAGTTCATCCTGTCTCTATCTGAACCCGAGATTGGTTGTGACCATCGATCTAGGATGCGTACTTCTGCATCCAGATCGTCAAGAGACACAGGAAGTTCCTCAGGTTTGCCTTTGGAATAAAGCTTGCCAATACTGTATTATTCCATTTGAACTGGCCTCGAACGCAAGGTGAATGGACGCATCTCTGGCCCTGTTGTTGCTCCGGGGTGTCTGAGTTTTGAGTTACCTTGACGATTGGATGATATTAGCTCAATCACACAAACTGTTTGGAGCAGCGTTTCTGGCACTCAAACCATTCTTACCCAATTGAGTGGTTTTCACATTAGGTCAAGGACTGATAACATGGCTGTGGTCCCATACATGGATTGTCAGAGAGGATTACGCTCTCGCCCCCTGTGCAGGTTGGTGAGATGTTCTTCTTTGGACGCAGACCAGGTTCCTGTCGATCAGAGCAGTTCATGTCCTGGGTCACCTGAACTCAGGAGTGGACTTACTCTTGAGACGGAGTTGGAGGCTGGAGAATGGAGATTGCACCCTCAGGTGGTGAGTCTCATATGGCAGAGGTTTGGCCGTGCGGAAGTGTATTGTTTGCTAAAAAAACAAAAAAAAAATAAAATAGAGCATGCGCATTGCCCGCTCTGGTTTCCTTGTC
>NW_015549833.1:0-5084 GCF_001515605.1 Sinocyclocheilus anshuiensis
CTAGTTCATTTATGTAAGTGAGGATAGCAAAATAAAGTAAACTGAAAAATCATACCCAAAAATTCTTCATACAGTGGACTAAAATTGATATAAATTTGGGACCAAAAATAATTCAGACTGAGACTGGGGAAAAAAAACTGAAGTTGAGGTTTGCATGAAGCTGGGTGACAGCATGCCCAGGAGACTACAGGCTGTCATTGAGGCTAAGGGCTGCCCGACTAAGTATTGATAGTTGTGTAAATACTGTCATACTAACAGCTGTCTGAATTATTTTGGTTGATTGTAATCTATTACATACCTTTCTATCAAAATTATCTAACATTATCAAGATTAATTTGTTCTGACACAGTGTAACTCTGAGTTCTTGTCATATTTTATTACCATTTTCTAAACTATAGCGAATAAACTGTGATAATGTGAGAAATGTTGAAGGTGTCTGAATAAATTTTGGTTTGACTGTATCTATTTGATAAATGAAGTTAACCAACTAACATTATACATACTCTTTTGGTTTCTGTACCCAATATTTAAAAAATGTACAAATGCAATAAAAATATAAGTCTCGGTACTCGGTATCAGCAAGTACCAAAAACAAAAGTATCGGTATCGGGCGAGTACTGGAAAAAGTGGTATCGGTGCATCCCTTATCGGTATGACCAACAATGAGGGAGTATTTTAAGATCAAGTGAGCGCACCGGTGCCTCCATCGGTCCTGCAGTGATCTGTTCAGCTCCACACAAACACTTGAACAGCGCACATTTCTCCTGGTTAACATTAGATTGAGCGGCCATGGAAAGTTGCTAATACTTAAGTATTTCAGATGATAAGCCATATTTGAGGTTGATGAATGATAGGCGAGCGTTTGGATGTCCTGCCCGATGTACAATATTACCTCGTAGACCAGCTGTTAACGATTTGTCCGTCACGCATTGCGTAGCTTCGCCACATCCTGTGGATTTTTTTTTCTGCGACTAATAAAATTTTGGTCGACCAAGTCTCTTCTCGTCGACTAACGGTTAGTGGACTATTAGGGGGCAGCCCTACAAATATTAGTTAAAAGTGAGCACAACAGATATCAGATGAAGTGAGTTGTACTGTTTTTATCCAGAGCAACCATCTGCATGTTTGTTTCATGAACATTATGAAATGAAATCATGTTTTGGAGGCAAAAAAGTCAATTTTCGGATCTTTCAGGTGTTCTAACAATTTTGGCCACTACTGTGACTTTTAGGTGCAGCTTTGAGCCAATCATTTTTTTTACTCTCAAGTCAATTCTTAGCAGTGTTCTTGTGAGTAGTTCTCAGAGGCTTGATAAATACAGGCCCAGATTCCAGAAAATCACTGGCGAATGAACCAAAATCAAACGATTCCAGGACAAATCATGGGACACATTATCTATGTATTTTCCGGAATCGCTGTGTGAAAGAGGCTTAAGAAATCCGCATCTGCGGTCAAAAAAACAATATCAGTCGACCGCTAGTCTTCATCTGACATTTCAGCAAGAACTAAAAAAATGGTCTTTGTTTTTCTTGTTATGCAAAAAAAAAGTATGTTTTCGGAGACTAATGATGATTGATTGTTTGGTAACAGGCTCTTACAGAAGTAAGGATGCATCACCTTGATTCTGGAGAATCGCCCTGCGCTCTACTTGAATGTTCTGATTTGATCAAGGTGGCACTGCGCCAGAAACGTTAGGAAACCACTGTTCTAGCTTTATTTATTTATTTATTTTTTAGGCAATATGACAAAATCCACCAGAAAAGGGAGGAAATTGTGAAAATGATAGAAGAAAACAACCGTGAAACTAAAAAGTTGAGGGAGAAGATGCAGGAGCTTGGAGAAATGTGCAACCGGCAAACTCAAAAAGCCCAGGTGCACTTTCTTTTCTTTTCTTTCTTTTCAGGTTAAGTAAATGTAGTGCTTGCTTATATTGTATTATTAACATTACGATAGTTGTTTTTATTACAATGTTACAATCTTTAAAAAGTCTTCTGTTTGTTCTTTAGCATTTTCATGTAAATGGGCTAGTTTAATGTTAAAGCTGTTCAATGTTTTGTGTAATGATATCTATTACTCTTCTTCCACAGGAATTCTATGAACATCTTCTCACAGCTGTGGAGCATTACGACAGGCGGATTGAGAGCATTGTGGTGGAGACCAATGCAGACACTTTAAAAATGAAATCACATTTCTAGAATTTCTATTTTATGCTCTTCACTGTTACTGGGTGTGCACATCACAGAGGATCTCTCCTGGGCTGACAACACCACAGCAATGGCCAAGAAAGCACAGCAGCGTCTCTACTTCCTCCGCAAACTAAGAAGAGCCAGAGCCCCGGCCCCTTACTTCAAATTCCTGCATTTGTACAGTGTCTGTTGTTTTGTCATTTCTAAATGTATTTTTCCCCAATAAAATTATATTTGAATGTTAGGTGGCAAAAAGTTACTTATTGGTCTACTTATACAGGGAATAGACTTAACTCCTAACACCAGTATTGTTCTTTTATAAAACACATTTATTGGGAACATTTGAGTCTTGCCTGTTCAAGTGAAGCGTTAATGGATTTGTTTTAAAAGGTTTGGATTCAGGGTATCCGGTGTAAAGCTACAATTTGGATTTATTTTGGTGAATGTTAAAAACTGTGTGTTGGTCTGCGAGGTAGGCCTGTGCGATAAAACGGTATCGATATTTATTGACAGTACCCCATCCATAACGATAGAAAAAATGCTCGATATAGCGCACGATATAGGCACGTGCTATGAGTGACGCAGACAGCACACAGACACGAACATGAGTGCTGTGCCTGCCTGTGATGAGGAGATAAATGATGAATAAAAAAAATTAATATTAGTCGAATTTAAAATGAAAAAAAAAATGTGCATTTGAATGCAAAAATGGTACAGTCGGATGTTAGGTGTGCATCCGGGAGCGTCATCAGTGGCGCGCGAGATGCGGTGATGATGTATGGAGTGAAAACGGTGTCAAATCTTCCCACAAAGGCACGTGAGAGATCCACACTCGCGCACACGGCAATCCAGGCAAGTGCATTAATTGTTTCTTTGCTCACAGAATGATCCTCAAATACTGTATCTGTACCCTTTATTTCATGCACAACGAGTCCTTTGCATTAGTGTTCTGCCTACTGCTTCCAGCTTCGCTACTGCTCTGCGCTTTGCTCCCTATTTCTGTACTTTTCTCCGATTTTTACTTCAGCAGATCAGCACAGTGCTCAAACAACACATTTTTGGCACAAACACTAAAACTAAAAACTCTGGGACTGGAATAATACCCCGAAAAAGAAGACTTTGCCTCCCACTGCCAGCAGCTTACATCCCGGAGAAGGGAAAACACAGCTGCCCACATTCAAACAGAAGAGAGAGAAAATGCCTCCTGTTGAATCTACTTGCTGCATGAACTGCTGCAAACTTCTACAAAGGATTGCGGTTCTTGAAACAAAGTTACTTGCTGGACTTCCAAAACAGGCAGAACACTCAGCAGACCGTCGTCACGGACCCCCTCAGCTCACAGCCGGTGAGACCCATGAACCTAGTCAATCTATGGAGCTAATATTATGACAAAACAATTTGAATTTGAATTGTGTTAAATGTGAATTATTGACAAGTGTTATTTAACAAAACTGAATATTATGTGGGATTTTAAATCGTCTTGAATTTGATTTTGATTTTAAATTTGAATTTTTTTTTTTACTTGAATATTTAACATTTGAAATTTAACACAAATGATTTTTTTAAGGCAGAGTTTTATAGACATGTATTTTCAAACAACAGATTTTTTTGTTCTGAATTCTTAGACTGCAATTTATCATATGCGGTAGTGTTGTTGTTGTTTTTTTTCTTTTGTTTAATTAACCTTCAAACTTAAGCATTGGTGTACTATAATATTAATTGTATTCATGTAATCTAATCTAATGTATGCAATACAATCAGTCATTGGAAGGAGATTACGGCAGGTGAAACATACGTAAAGGACTCAAAGAAACCAGAGTGTGGCCACTGCTGACTGAAAGGAAAGATGTGGATATCTTTCAGAGGGAATGTGAAAATTCACTCACCCCTTTGGTAAGTTTAATTTGGTTATAAAGTGATAGTCGCAACGCGAACTCACTCTTTTGATTGGATGGTTCAAAGCCACGTCCAGTACTGTATTCTAACAGCCTCTATTTGTCTAACATTTAGTCACTGTTAATTGTTACAGTAAACTGCAGTTCATAATATTAAAATTGTTCTCCAAAGACGAAGAAATCTATTTACAGTACATTTTAATACTATCAAAATCGCCTGTTGGAACGAAGCAATCTTCCTACATTGCGATAAAGATTGATTTGAGCGATGTTCCTCTTATCATCTTTTAAAGGCCTTATCTGATTGTATCCGCGAAGACACCCTGTTGCTTATCATTTTTATTGTGTACTGGCAGCGAAGAAATCCTGCCACACATCAGTGCAGTTAAGTTGCACAAACTGTAAGGATCTGTTGGGATCTAAGTCACATTGTTCTTGTGATAGCTGCAGTAAATTGTCCGTTAGAATGAGAGTAATCTCATACTAAACGCGATCAGTTTTAAGCACAATTGGATTTAAGGCACAGTACCTTAAACTAACGCTAGAGGGCAGGCTGTTTAAGTATCTAACACTTCTTGAACTTCACTTCTACCCTCCTGATTTCACCTTGTGTGGGCTCACCCACTCCCCCTTGTGGGCATTCTCAGCTAGGTTGACTTCTCTCTCCCTAAATCCATGTACTTCAATTTGTTTTATTTTTAATTTCCCTTCTGCTTCTTTAGTCATTATTATCATTCTCGCCATTCTAGTTACCTGCCGTTTTATTTCTTTATTTTAGTATTATTTTTGTTTTGACTTTATTATCTTTTATTACTTTTAGCATTTTCTTTTTGTTTTGTTCCTTTTTTTATGATTTGATAAGGTTTCTCTCGCCCTCTTCTCTCTCACTTATTTAAATTTAGTTTAAACAGAGTTTGAATTTAAATTTAAAGTTAATTTGTGTGTTCTAGCCATTTGTGTTTACCTATAGGTAGCACTCCCTCTAGTGCTTAGTTGGTGAAGC
>NW_015549833.1:7666-11026 GCF_001515605.1 Sinocyclocheilus anshuiensis
AGAAACGACAGCTGAATACAGTAAAATTAATAATGTCATCAGAATTGCCACATTGATATGCAAATCAGGCGTTAAGTAATTAAAATGCGCTAATTTGCATACATTTGACAAGGCATTGCAGATTAATAGAATAAACAAAATAACTAAAGCATATCACCACAGAACTTCCTTAGTTATTAGTTAAGGACTTACATCAAGAGTCTTTTCCCTTGAAATGTTATGTTTAAATATGCAGATAGCTTGTTCTGGTTAATTTAGATGAAATCTACAGACGCAAACAGACGAGGGTAGTAGGCTTAAAACAAACACATTAATGTGTAATTTGGAAATTTCCTTTCCATTAGAGCAAAAAGAAGACATGGAAGCAAAATAGACCAAAATCTCAAAATTTAACAGTACATGAAGTGTCCTGCCTTAAACAATAACTTCATAATATTGATCTCAGGCTCCTCATCGAATAACTATCCATTCTTTTAATATGTTGTATGCTGATAGATCCTACCACCCTCCCTCAAATGTGAAACAAAGTTCTTGTCACCATCAGTTTGAGTGTGTGTGTGTGTGTGTGTGTGAATGGTACAGTAAGTGTAATTATAACAACATTGTGAACTGATTATTTTGTAGACATCTGTTGAACAATGAAACAACATGAAACAATTGGGTGAGTGTGAGGGGAATTAAAATAAATTGGTAAGTAAGTCAGAGTTGTGTTAACATATTTAAGTATTCCACTTGAGCCCCTGCCCCTCAAAATGTCTGTGCACGTCCCTGCAAAAGACTGAGATCATAAGTGTGACCTTCCATTGGATTCTTTCAACCTCTGATTGATCAAAGCAATCAATCCATTAGGGCTGCACAATTAATCGAATTTCTAATCGCGATTACAATTATGGATGCCACAATTATGTAATTGTTCAAAGCGGCAATTAATCGTTCAAAGTCCACTTATGTTATCTGATTGTATCGCTAGATTGAAGTCATTGCGTATTCCAATTTCATTCAACTAGACGATCTCACTCCCTTAGGTTTAACCATTAGAGTAGCTGACTAATGCGTGCCTAATGCAGATCTGATCATAAGAACACTGCGAGCCAGTAACTGATTGGAATGTAAATGGGAGCTTTTAAAACCTTGATCAAGTGCAATTTGTATAACAACAGCGAAGAAACTCTGTTGTTCATAATTTTATTTGTGTACTGGCAGCGAAAAAATCCTGCCACACATCATTGTGCAGTTAAGTTGCACAAACTGTAAGGATCTGTTGGGATCTAAGTCACATTGTTCTTGTGATAGCTGCAGTAAATTGTCCGTTAGAATGAGAGTAATCTCATACTAAACGCGATCAGTTTTAAGCACAATTGGATTTAAGGCACAGTACCTTAAACTAACGCTAGAGGGCAGGCTGTTTAAGTATCTAACACTTCTTGAACTTCACTTCTACCCTCCTGATTTCACCTTGTGTGGGCTCACCCACTCCCCCTTGTGGGCATTCTCAGCTAGGTTGACTTCTCTCTCCCTAAATCCATGTACTTCAATTTGTTTTATTTTTAATTTCCCTTCTGCTTCTTTAGTCATTATTATCATTCTCGCCATTCTAGTTACCTGCCGTTTTATTTGTTTATTTTAGTATTATTTTTGTTTTGACTTTATTATCTTTTATTACTTTTAGCATATTCTTTTTGTTTTGTTCCTTTTTTTATGATTTGATAAGGTTTCTCTCGCCCTCTTCTCTCTCACTTATTTAAATTTAGTTTAAACAGAGTTTGAATTTAAATTTAAAGTTAATTTGTGTGTTCTAGCCATTTGTGTTTACCTATAGGTAGCACTCCCTCTAGTGTTTAGTTGGTGAAGCGGCGGTTGCCTCCACGGCGGATCACAGTGAGCTGCCACGGGATCCCGACTGGATCACCTCAATCCATCACTAAGCCTAGCCCATAGAATACTAACCCATCCAGCTAGCGAAACCCCAAAATCAGGTTGCTCCTCAATCTTTAAGGTAATTAGCCTGCTCCTGCCAAGTCCAAAGAGGGCATCTGGATTTGATTTGTGAAACTCTTGATCTGCAGTCAAATGCTCTACAAATTATTTATACCCCCCACAAACACAATGGACCAAAACCACAAAATAAATTAGCTTCATCAGTTTGTCAAATAACAACAGCCTTGATGTGTAGTCAAGACTTTGATAATTCCAAAGTTTCCATGTCCAAAGGGGGCACCCGGATTTGAACCAGGTACCTCTTAATCTGCAGTCAAATGCTCGACCACTGAGGTATACCCCCCACAAACCCTACAGAACAATACCACAGAAAAGAAATGAGATAATACAGTTTGAAAAAATTAAAAAAAACAACAGTCTTGTTTGGAAGTCAAGACTTTGATTATTCCAAATTTGCCAAATGCATCCAAAGCCTCAAAACAAAAGAAGGGAAGTTATACACTTCATCTTGAAGTAAAAAAAAAAAAGATCAGTGCAAAACCAGAGTAAGGAAATTGTATGCTTTATTTTGTCAATTTAAAATGAAATCATCTTTGTACTGAAGTCAATCTTTGGTTATTCCAAAGATCCTAAGTCCAAAGGGGGCCCCAAATTTGAACTGTGGACCTCTGATCTACAGTCAAATGCTCTACCCACTGAGCTATATCTCTGCAAACAGAGCAGTGCAAACCCACAGTAAGGAAATTATATTCTTTACCTTGTCAGTTTGACAAAATCAAATAACAGCCTTGATTTGAAGTCAAGAATTTAATTATTCCAAATTCACCAAGTCCAAAGGCGGCATCCAGATTTGAACCTATACCCCCACACATCCAATGGGCCAAAACCTAGGAGATATCTAGGTGAAAGGGTCTCTGGGCCCTATTTTAACGATCTAAGCGCATGGTCGGGCATCCAGATTTGAACCTATACCCCCACACATCCAATGGGCCAAAACCTAGGAGATATCTAGATGAAAGGGTCTCTGGGCCCTATTTTAACGATCTAAGCGCATGGTCTAAAGCGCAAGGCGCAGGTGCACTTAGGGAGTGTCCGAATCCACTTTTGCTAATTTAATGACAGGAAAAACGGTCTAAAAGGGTTGTCCCTATTCTTTTAATGAGTAATGGCTGTGTTTTGGGAATAATGTGCAATAAACCAATCAGAGTCTCATCTCCCATTCCCTTTAAGAGCCAGTTGCGCTTGCACCATGGCGGATTCGCTATTTATATGGCGGAATTTGCAAGCGCAAAGACAGAACACGTCTCCAGAGAGGAAACGGTGCTGCTCGTGCGTGAGCAAATAAGTAGCCTAATTCTGATACATGCAATGACTATCCATTATGACATGTAGGCATTTTTATATTTATGTAGCCTACACAAT